>NW_027464474.1:0-109865 GCF_050947455.1 Rhinoderma darwinii
CGCTCTTGGCTGCATTCGATTCAGCTCGTGGCAGCCAGTCTAAAAAACACTATCTTGGACTTCTCTGCATGTTTCCCAGGCGAGCAATTGGCAGCATGTTCAGAACCATGTTTCTGTGAATAACTCCTGAACCGTAAGTCCTAGACGCTCGCTCTTGGCTGCATTCGATTCAGCTCGTGGCAGCCAGTCTAAAAAACACTATCTTGGACTTCTCTGCATGTTTCCCAGGCGAGCAATTGGCAGCATGTTCAGAACCATGTTTCTGTGAATAACTCCTGAACCGTAAGTCCTAGACGCTCGCTCTTGGCTGCATTCGATTCAGCTCGTGGCAGCCAGTCTAAAAAACACTATCTTGGACTTCTCTGCATGTTTCCCAGGCGAGCAATTGGCAGCATGTTCAGAACCATGTTTCTGTGAATAACTCCTGAACCGTAAGTCCTAGACGCTCGCTCTTGGCTGCATTCGATTCAGCTCGTGGCAGCCAGTCTAAAAAACACTATCTTGGACTTCTCTGCATGTTTCCCAGGCGAGAAATTGGCAGCATGTTCAGAACCATGTTTCTGTGAATAACTCCTGAACCGTAAGTCCTAGACGCTCGCTCTTGGCTGCATTCGATTCAGCTCGTGGCAGCCAGTCTAAAAAACACTATCTTGGACTTCTCTGCATGTTTCCCAGGCGAGCAATTGGCAGCATGTTCAGAACCATGTTTCTGTGAATAACTCCTGAACCGTAAGTCCTAGACGCTCGCTCTTGGCTGCATTCGATTCAGCTCGTGGCAGCCAGTCTAAAAAACACTATCTTGGACTTCTCTGCATGTTTCCCAGGCGAGCAATTGGCAGCATGTTCAGAACCATGTTTCTGTGAATAACTCCTGAACCGTAAGTCCTAGACGCTCGCTCTTGGCTGCATTCGATTCAGCTCGTGGCAGCCAGTCTAAAAAACACTATCTTGGACTTCTCTGCATGTTTCCCAGGCGAGCAATTGGCAGCATGTTCAGAACCATGTTTCTGTGAATAACTCCTGAACCGTAAGTCACAGACGCTCGCTCTTGGCTGCATTCGATTCAGCTCGTGGCAGCCAGTCTAAAAAACACTATCTTGGACTTCTCTGCATGTTCCTAAGGCAAATGTTTCTAAAGCTAATTCTTGAACCGTAAGTCCTAGACGCTCGATCTTGGCGGCATTCGTCTCAGCGCCTGGCAATTAGTATAGGAGCACTGTGTTTGACTTCTCTGGATGTTTCCCAGGCGAGTTATTGACAAGTAAATCCTAGACGCTCGATCTTGGTTATTTTCGCTTTCGCGGCTGGCAGTAAAAGAACCATGTTTCTGTGAATAACTCCTGAACCGTAAGTCCTAGACGCTCGCTCTTGGCTGCATTCGATTCAGCTCGTGGCAGCCAGTCTAAAAAACACTATCTTGGACTTCTCTGCATGTTTCCCAGGCGAGCAATTGGCAGCATGTTCAGAACCATGTTTCTGTGAATAACTCCTGAACCGTAAGTCCTAGACGCTCGCTCTTGGCTGCATTCGATTCAGCTCGTGGCAGCCAGTCTAAAAAACACTATCTTGGACTTCTCTGCATGTTTCCCAGGCGAGCAATTGGCAGCATGTTCAGAACCATGTTTCTGTGAATAACTCCTGAACCGTAAGTCCTAGACGCTCGCTCTTGGCTGCATTCGATTCAGCTCGTGGCAGCCAGTCTAAAAAACACTATCTTGGACTTCTCTGCATGTTTCCCAGGCGAGCAATTGGCAGCATGTTCAGAACCATGTTTCTGTGAATAACTCCTGAACCGTAAGTCACAGACGCTCGCTCTTGGCTGCATTCGATTCAGCTCGTGGCAGCCAGTCTAAAAAACACTATCTTGGACTCCTCTGCATGTTCCTAAGGCAAATGTTTCTAAAGCTAATTCTTGAACCGTAAGTCCTAGACGCTCGATCTTGGCGGCATTCGTCTCAGCGCCTGGCAATTAGTATAGGAGCACTGTGTTTGACTTCTCTGGATGTTTCCCAGGCGAGTTATTGACAAGTAAATCCTAGACGCTCGATCTTGGTTATTTTCGCTTTCGCGGCTGGCAGTAAAAGAACCATGTTTCTGTGAATAACTCCTGAACCGTAAGTCCTAGACGCTCGCTCTTGGCTGCATTCGATTCAGCTCGTGGCAGCCAGTCTAAAAAACACTATCTTGGACTTCTCTGCATGTTCCTAAGGCAAATGTTTCTAAAGCTAATTCTTGAACCGTAAGTCCTAGACGCTCGATCTTGGCGGCATTCGTCTCAGCGCCTGGCAATTAGTATAGGAGCACTGTGTTTGACTTCTCTGGATGTTTCCCAGGCGAGTTATTGACAAGTAAATCCTAGACGCTCGATCTTGGTTATTTTCGCTTTCGCGGCTGGCAGTAAAAGAACCATGTTTCTGTGAATAACTCCTGAACCGTAAGTCCTAGACGCTCGCTCTTGGCTGCATTCGATTCAGCTCGTGGCAGCCAGTCTAAAAAACACTATCTTGGACTTCTCTGCATGTTTCCCAGGCGAGCAATTGGCAGCATGTTCAGAACCATGTTTCTGTGAATAACTCCTGAACCGTAAGTCCTAGACGCTCGCTCTTGGCTGCATTCGATTCAGCTCGTGGCAGCCAGTCTAAAAAACACTATCTTGGACTTCTCTGCATGTTTCCCAGGCGAGCAATTGGCAGCATGTTCAGAACCATGTTTCTGTGAATAACTCCTGAACAGTAAGTCCTAGACGCTCGCTCTTGGCTGCATTCGATTCAGCTCGTGGCAGCCAGTCTAAAAAACACTATCTTGGACTTCTCTGCATGTTTCCCAGGCGAGCAATTGGCAGCATGTTCAGAACCATGTTTCTGTGAATAACTCCTGAACCGTAAGTCACAGACGCTCGCTCTTGGCTGCATTCGATTCAGCTCGTGGCAGCCAGTCTAAAAAACACTATCTTGGACTTCTCTGCATGTTTCCCAGGCGAGAAATTGGCAGCATGTTCAGAACCATGTTTCTGTGAATAACTCCTGAACCGTAAGTCCTAGACGCTCGCTCTTGGCTGCATTCGATTCAGCTCGTGGCAGCCAGTCTAAAAAACACTATCTTGGACTTCTCTGCATGTTTCCCAGGCGAGCAATTGGCAGCATGTTCAGAACCATGTTTCTGTGAATAACTCCTGAACCGTAAGTCCTAGACGCTCGCTCTTGGCTGCATTCGATTCAGCTCGTGGCAGCCAGTCTAAAAAACACTATCTTGGACTTCTCTGCATGTTTCCCAGGCGAGAAATTGGCAGCATGTTCAGAACCATGTTTCTGTGAATAACTCCTGAACCGTAAGTCCTAGACGCTCGATCTTGGCGGCATTCGTCTCAGCGCCTGGCAATTAGTATAGGAGCACTGTGTTTGACTTCTCTGGATGTTTCCCAGGCGAGTTATTGACAAGTAAATCCTAGACGCTCGATCTTGGTTATTTTCGCTTTCGCGGCTGGCAGTAAAAGAACCATGTTTCTGGGAATAACTCCTGAACCGTAAGTCCTAGACGCTCGCTCTTGGCTGCATTCGATTCAGCTCGTGGCAGCCAGTCTAAAAAACACTATCTTGGACTTCTCTGCATGTTTCCCAGGCGAGCAATTGGCAGCATGTTCAGAACCATGTTTCTGTGAATAACTCCTGAACCGTAAGTCCTAGACGCTCGCTCTTGGCTGCATTCGATTCAGCTCGTGGCAGCCAGTCTAAAAAACACTATCTTGGACTTCTCTGCATGTTTCCCAGGCGAGAAATTGGCAGCATGTTCAGAACCATGTTTCTGTGAATAACTCCTGAACCGTAAGTCCTAGACGCTCGATCTTGGCGGCATTCGTCTCAGCGCCTGGCAATTAGTATAGGAGCACTGTGTTTGACTTCTCTGGATGTTTCCCAGGCGAGTTATTGACAAGTAAATCCTAGACGCTCGATCTTGGTTATTTTCGCTTTCGCGGCTGGCAGTAAAAGAACCATGTTTCTGTGAATAACTCCTGAACCGTAAGTCCTAGACGCTCGCTCTTGGCTGCATTCGATTCAGCTCGTGGCAGCCAGTCTAAAAAACACTATCTTGGACTTCTCTGCATGTTTCCCAGGCGAGCAATTGGCAGCATGTTCAGAACCATGTTTCTGTGAATAACTCCTGAACCGTAAGTCCTAGACGCTCGCTCTTGGCTGCATTCGATTCAGCTCGTGGCAGCCAGTCTAAAAAACACTATCTTGGACTTCTCTGCATGTTTCCCAGGCGAGAAATTGGCAGCATGTTCAGAACCATGTTTCTGTGAATAACTCCTGAACCGTAAGTCCTAGACGCTCGCTCTTGGCTGCATTCGATTCAGCTCGTGGCAGCCAGTCTAAAAAACACTATCTTGGACTTCTCTGCATGTTCCTAAGGCAAATGTTTCTAAAGCTAATTCTTGAACCGTAAGTCCTAGACGCTCGATCTTGGCGGCATTCGTCTCAGCGCCTGGCAATTAGTATAGGAGCACTGTGTTTGACTTCTCTGGATGTTTCCCAGGCGAGTTATTGACAAGTAAATGCTAGACGCTCGATCTTGGTTATATTCGCTTTCGCGGCTAGCAGTAAAAGAACCATGTTTCTGTGAATAACTCCTGAACCGTAAGTCCTAGACGCTCGCTCTTGGCTGCATTCGATTCAGCTCGTGGCAGCCAGTCTAAAAAACACTATCTTGGACTTCTCTGCATGTTTCCCAGGCGAGAAATTGGCAGCATGTTCAGAACCATGTTTCTGTGAATAACTCCTGAACCGTAAGTCCTAGACGCTCGCTCTTGGCTGCATTCGATTCAGCTCGTGGCAGCCAGTCTAAAAAACACTATCTTGGACTTCTCTGCATGTTTCCCAGGCGAGAAATTGGCAGCATGTTCAGAACCATGTTTCTGTGAATAACTCCTGAACCGTAAGTCCTAGACGCTCGCTCTTGGCTGCATTCGATTCAGCTCGTGGCAGCCAGTCTAAAAAACACTATCTTGGACTTCTCTGCATGTTTCCCAGGCGAGCAATTGGCAGCATGTTCAGAACCATGTTTCTGTGAATAACTCCTGAACCGTAAGTCCTAGACGCTCGCTCTTGGCTGCATTCGATTCAGCTCGTGGCAGCCAGTCTAAAAAACACTATCTTGGACTTCTCTGCATGTTTCCCAGGCGAGAAATTGGCAGCATGTTCAGAACCATGTTTCTGTGAATAACTCCTGAACCGTAAGTCCTAGACGCTCGATCTTGGCGGCATTCGTCTCAGCGCCTGGCAATTAGTATAGGAGCACTGTGTTTGACTTCTCTGGATGTTTCCCAGGCGAGTTATTGACAAGTAAATCCTAGACGCTCGATCTTGGTTATTTTCGCTTTCGCGGCTGGCAGTAAAAGAACCATGTTTCTGTGAATAACTCCTGAACCGTAAGTCCTAGACGCTCGCTCTTGGCTGCATTCGATTCAGCTCGTGGCAGCCAGTCTAAAAAACACTATCTTGGACTTCTCTGCATGTTTCCCAGACGAGAAATTGGCAGCATGTTCAGAACCATGTTTCTGTGAATAACTCCTGAACCGTAAGTCCTAGACGCTCGATCTTGGCGGCATTCGTCTCAGCGCCTGGCAATTAGTATAGGAGCACTGTGTTTGACTTCTCTGGATGTTTCCCAGGCGAGTTATTGACAAGTAAATCCTAGACGCTCGATCTTGGTTATTTTCGCTTTCGCGGCTGGCAGTAAAAGAACCATGTTTCTGTGAATAACTCCTGAACCGTAAGTCCTAGACGCTCGCTCTTGGCTGCATTCGATTCAGCTCGTGGCAGCCAGTCTAAAAAACACTATCTTGGACTTCTCTGCATGTTTCCCAGGCGAGAAATTGGCAGCATGTTCAGAACCATGTTTCTGTGAATAACTCCTGAACCGTAAGTCCTAGACGCTCGCTCTTGGCTGCATTCGATTCAGCTCGTGGCAGCCAGTCTAAAAAACACTATCTTGGACTTCTCTGCATGTTTCCCAGGCGAGCAATTGGCAGCATGTTCAGAACCATGTTTCTGTGAATAACTCCTGAACCGTAAGCCCTAGACGCTCGCTCTTGGCTGCATTCGATTCAGCTCGTGGCAGCCAGTCTAAAAAACACTATCTTGGACTTCTCTGCATGTTTCCCAGGCGAGCAATTGGCAGCATGTTCAGAACCATGTTTCTGTGAATAACTCCTGAACCGTAAGTCCTAGACGCTCGCTCTTGGCTGCATTCGATTCAGCTCGTGGCAGCCAGTCTAAAAAACACTATCTTGGACTTCTCTGCATGTTTCCCAGGCGAGAAATTGGCAGCATGTTCAGAACCATGTTTCTGTGAATAACTCCTGAACCGTAAGTCCTAGACGCTCGCTCTTGGCTGCATTCGATTCAGCTCGTGGCAGCCAGTCTAAAAAACACTATCTTGGACTTCTCTGCATGTTTCCCAGGCGAGCAATTGGCAGCATGTTCAGAACCATGTTTCTGTGAATAACTCCTGAACCGTAAGTCCTAGACGCTCGCTCTTGGCTGCATTCGATTCAGCTCGTGGCAGCCAGTCTAAAAAACACTATCTTGGACTTCTCTGCATGTTTCCCAGGCGAGCAATTGGCAGCATGTTCAGAACCATGTTTCTGTGAATAACTCCTGAACCGTAAGTCCTAGACGCTCGATCTTGGCGGCATTCGTCTCAGCGCCTGGCAATTAGTATAGGAGCACTGTGTTTGACTTCTCTGGATGTTTCCCAGGCGAGTTATTGACAAGTAAATCCTAGACGCTCGATCTTGGTTATTTTCGCTTTCGCGGCTGGCAGTAAAAGAACCATGTTTCTGTGAATAACTCCTGAACCGTAAGTCCTAGACGCTCGCTCTTGGCTGCATTCGATTCAGCTCGTGGCAGCCAGTCTAAAAAACACTATCTTGGACTTCTCTGCATGTTTCCCAGGCGAGAAATTGGCAGCATGTTCAGAACCATGTTTCTGTGAATAACTCCTGAACCGTAAGTCCTAGACGCTCGCTCTTGGCTGCATTCGATTCAGCTCGTGGCAGCCAGTCTAAAAAACACTATCTTGGACTTCTCTGCATGTTTCCCAGGCGAGCAATTGGCAGCATGTTCAGAACCATGTTTCTGTGAATAACTCCTGAACCGTAAGTCCTAGACGCTCGCTCTTGGCTGCATTCGATTCAGCTCGTGGCAGCCAGTCTAAAAAACACTATCTTGGACTTCTCTGCATGTTTCCCAGGCGAGAAATTGGCAGCATGTTCAGAACCATGTTTCTGTGAATAACTCCTGAACCGTAAGTCCTAGACGCTCGCTCTTGGCTGCATTCGATTCAGCTCGTGGCAGCCAGTCTAAAAAACACTATCTTGGACTTCTCTGCATGTTTCCCAGGCGAGCAATTGGCAGCATGTTCAGAACCATGTTTCTGTGAATAACTCCTGAACCGTAAGTCCTAGACGCTCGCTCTTGGCTGCATTCGATTCAGCTCGTGGCAGCCAGTCTAAAAAACACTATCTTGGACTTCTCTGCATGTTTCCCAGGCGAGAAATTGGCAGCATGTTCAGAACCATGTTTCTGTGAATAACTCCTGAACCGTAAGTCCTAGACGCTCGATCTTGGCGGCATTCGTCTCAGCGCCTGGCAATTAGTATAGGAGCACTGTGTTTGACTTCTCTGGATGTTTCCCAGGCGAGTTATTGACAAGTAAATCCTAGACGCTCGATCTTGGTTATTTTCGCTTTCGCGGCTGGCAGTAAAAGAACCATGTTTCTGTGAATAACTCCTGAACCGTAAGTCCTAGACGCTCGCTCTTGGCTGCATTCGATTCAGCTCGTGGCAGCCAGTCCAAAAAACACTATCTTGGACTTCTCTGCATGTTTCCCAGGCGAGAAATTGGCAGCATGTTCAGAACCATGTTTCTGTGAATAACTCCTGAACCGTAAGTCCTAGACGCTCGATCTTGGCGGCATTCGTCTCAGCGCCTGGCAATTAGTATAGGAGCACTGTGTTTGACTTCTCTGGATGTTTCCCAGGCGAGTTATTGACAAGTAAATCCTAGACGCTCGATCTTGGTTATTTTCGCTTTCGCGGCTGGCAGTAAAAGAACCATGTTTCTGTGAATAACTCCTGAACCGTAAGTCCTAGACGCTCGCTCTTGGCTGCATTCGATTCAGCTCGTGGCAGCCAGTCTAAAAAACACTATCTTGGACTTCTCTGCATGTTTCCCAGACGAGAAATTGGCAGCATGTTCAGAACCATGTTTCTGTGAATAACTCCTGAACCGTAAGTCCTAGACGCTCGATCTTGGCGGCATTCGTCTCAGCGCCTGGCAATTAGTATAGGAGCACTGTGTTTGACTTCTCTGGATGTTTCCCAGGCGAGTTATTGACAAGTAAATCCTAGACGCTCGATCTTGGTTATTTTCGCTTTCGCGGCTGGCAGTAAAAGAACCATGTTTCTGTGAATAACTCCTGAACCGTAAGTCCTAGACGCTCGCTCTTGGCTGCATTCGATTCAGCTCGTGGCAGCCAGTCTAAAAAACACTATCTTGGACTTCTCTGCATGTTTCCCAGGCGAGAAATTGGCAGCATGTTCAGAACCATGTTTCTGTGAATAACTCCTGAACCGTAAGTCCTAGACGCTCGCTCTTGGCTGCATTCGATTCAGCTCGTGGCAGCCAGTCTAAAAAACACTATCTTGGACTTCTCTGCATGTTTCCCAGGCGAGCAATTGGCAGCATGTTCAGAACCATGTTTCTGTGAATAACTCCTGAACCGTAAGTCCTAGACGCTCGCTCTTGGCTGCATTCGATTCAGCTCGTGGCAGCCAGTCTAAAAAACACTATCTTGGACTTCTCTGCATGTTTCCCAGGCGAGCAATTGGCAGCATGTTCAGAACCATGTTTCTGTGAATAACTCCTGAACCGTAAGTCCTAGACGCTCGATCTTGGCGGCATTCGTCTCAGCGCCTGGCAATTAGTATAGGAGCACTGTGTTTGACTTCTCTGGATGTTTCCCAGGCGAGTTATTGACAAGTAAATCCTAGACGCTCGATCTTGGTTATTTTCGCTTTCGCGGCTGGCAGTAAAAGAACCATGTTTCTGTGAATAACTCCTGAACCGTAAGTCCTAGACGCTCGCTCTTGGCTGCATTCGATTCAGCTCGTGGCAGCCAGTCCAAAAAACACTATCTTGGACTTCTCTGCATGTTTCCCAGGCGAGAAATTGGCAGCATGTTCAGAACCATGTTTCTGTGAATAACTCCTGAACCGTAAGTCCTAGACGCTCGATCTTGGCGGCATTCGTCTCAGCGCCTGGCAATTAGTATAGGAGCACTGTGTTTGACTTCTCTGGATGTTTCCCAGGCGAGTTATTGACAAGTAAATCCTAGACGCTCGATCTTGGTTATTTTCGCTTTCGCGGCTGGCAGTAAAAGAACCATGTTTCTGTGAATAACTCCTGAACCGTAAGTCCTAGACGCTCGCTCTTGGCTGCATTCGATTCAGCTCGTGGCAGCCAGTCTAAAAAACACTATCTTGGACTTTTCTGCATGTTTCCCAGACGAGAAATTGGCAGCATGTTCAGAACCATGTTTCTGTGAATAACTCCTGAACCGTAAGTCCTAGACGCTCGATCTTGGCGGCATTCGTCTCAGCGCCTGGCAATTAGTATAGGAGCACTGTGTTTGACTTCTCTGGATGTTTCCCAGGCGAGTTATTGACAAGTAAATCCTAGACGCTCGATCTTGGTTATTTTCGCTTTCGCGGCTGGCAGTAAAAGAACCATGTTTCTGTGAATAACTCCTGAACCGTAAGTCCTAGACGCTCGCTCTTGGCTGCATTCGATTCAGCTCGTGGCAGCCAGTCTAAAAAACACTATCTTGGACTTCTCTGCATGTTTCCCAGGCGAGAAATTGGCAGCATGTTCAGAACCATGTTTCTGTGAATAACTCCTGAACCGTAAGTCCTAGACGCTCGCTCTTGGCTGCATTCGATTCAGCTCGTGGCAGCCAGTCTAAAAAACACTATCTTGGACTTCTCTGCATGTTTCCCAGGCGAGCAATTGGCAGCATGTTCAGAACCATGTTTCTGTGAATAACTCCTGAACCGTAAGTCCTAGACGCTCGCTCTTGGCTGCATTCGATTCAGCTCGTGGCAGCCAGTCTAAAAAACACTATCTTGGACTTCTCTGCATGTTTCCCAGGCGAGCAATTGGCAGCATGTTCAGAACCATGTTTCTGTGAATAACTCCTGAACCGTAAGTCCTAGACGCTCGCTCTTGGCTGCATTCGATTCAGCTCGTGGCAGCCAGTCTAAAAAACACTATCTTGGACTTCTCTGCATGTTTCCCAGGCGAGCAATTGGCAGCATGTTCAGAACCATGTTTCTGTGAATAACTCCTGAACCGTAAGTCCTAGACGCTCGCTCTTGGCTGCATTCGATTCAGCTCGTGGCAGCCAGTCTAAAAAACACTATCTTGGACTTCTCTGCATGTTTCCCAGGCGAGAAATTGGCAGCATGTTCAGAACCATGTTTCTGTGAATAACTCCTGAACCGTAAGTCCTAGACGCTCGCTCTTGGCTGCATTCGATTCAGCTCGTGGCAGCCAGTCTAAAAAACACTATCTTGGACTTCTCTGCATGTTTCCCAGGCGAGCAATTGGCAGCATGTTCAGAACCATGTTTCTGTGAATAACTCCTGAACCGTAAGTCCTAGACGCTCGCTCTTGGCTGCATTCGATTCAGCTCGTGGCAGCCAGTCTAAAAAACACTATCTTGGACTTCTCTGCATGTTTCCCAGGCGAGCAATTGGCAGCATGTTCAGAACCATGTTTCTGTGAATAACTCCTGAACCGTAAGTCCTAGACGCTCGCTCTTGGCTGCATTCGATTCAGCTCGTGGCAGCCAGTCTAAAAAACACTATCTTGGACTTCTCTGCATGTTTCCCAGGCGAGCAATTGGCAGCATGTTCAGAACCATGTTTCTGTGAATAACTCCTGAACCGTAAGTCACAGACGCTCGCTCTTGGCTGCATTCGATTCAGCTCGTGGCAGCCAGTCTAAAAAACACTATCTTGGACTTCTCTGCATGTTCCTAAGGCAAATGTTTCTAAAGCTAATTCTTGAACCGTAAGTCCTAGACGCTCGATCTTGGCGGCATTCGTCTCAGCGCCTGGCAATTAGTATAGGAGCACTGTGTTTGACTTCTCTGGATGTTTCCCAGGCGAGTTATTGACAAGTAAATCCTAGACGCTCGATCTTGGTTATTTTCGCTTTCGCGGCTGGCAGTAAAAGAACCATGTTTCTGTGAATAACTCCTGAACCGTAAGTCCTAGACGCTCGCTCTTGGCTGCATTCGATTCAGCTCGTGGCAGCCAGTCTAAAAAACACTATCTTGGACTTCTCTGCATGTTTCCCAGGCGAGCAATTGGCAGCATGTTCAGAACCATGTTTCTGTGAATAACTCCTGAACCGTAAGTCCTAGACGCTCGCTCTTGGCTGCATTCGATTCAGCTCGTGGCAGCCAGTCTAAAAAACACTATCTTGGACTTCTCTGCATGTTTCCCAGGCGAGCAATTGGCAGCATGTTCAGAACCATGTTTCTGTGAATAACTCCTGAACCGTAAGTCCTAGACGCTCGCTCTTGGCTGCATTCGATTCAGCTCGTGGCAGCCAGTCTAAAAAACACTATCTTGGACTTCTCTGCATGTTTCCCAGGCGAGCAATTGGCAGCATGTTCAGAACCATGTTTCTGTGAATAACTCCTGAACCGTAAGTCCTAGACGCTCGCTCTTGGCTGCATTCGATTCAGCTCGTGGCAGCCAGTCTAAAAAACACTATCTTGGACTTCTCTGCATGTTTCCCAGGCGAGCAATTGGCAGCATGTTCAGAACCATGTTTCTGTGAATAACTCCTGAACCGTAAGTCACAGACGCTCGCTCTTGGCTGCATTCGATTCAGCTCGTGGCAGCCAGTCTAAAAAACACTATCTTGGACTCCTCTGCATGTTCCTAAGGCAAATGTTTCTAAAGCTAATTCTTGAACCGTAAGTCCTAGACGCTCGATCTTGGCGGCATTCGTCTCAGCGCCTGGCAATTAGTATAGGAGCACTGTGTTTGACTTCTCTGGATGTTTCCCAGGCGAGTTATTGACAAGTAAATCCTAGACGCTCGATCTTGGTTATTTTCGCTTTCGCGGCTGGCAGTAAAAGAACCATGTTTCTGTGAATAACTCCTGAACCGTAAGTCCTAGACGCTCGCTCTTGGCTGCATTCGATTCAGCTCGTGGCAGCCAGTCTAAAAAACACTATCTTGGACTTCTCTGCATGTTTCCCAGGCGAGCAATTGGCAGCATGTTCAGAACCATGTTTCTGTGAATAACTCCTGAACCGTAAGTCCTAGACGCTCGCTCTTGGCTGCATTCGATTCAGCTCGTGGCAGCCAGTCTAAAAAACACTATCTTGGACTTCTCTGCATGTTCCTAAGGCAAATGTTTCTAAAGCTAATTCTTGAACCGTAAGTCCTAGACGCTCGATCTTGGCGGCATTCGTCTCAGCGCCTGGCAATTAGTATAGGAGCACTGTGTTTGACTTCTCTGGATGTTTCCCAGGCGAGTTATTGACAAGTAAATCCTAGACGCTCGATCTTGGTTATTTTCGCTTTCGCGGCTGGCAGTAAAAGAACCATGTTTCTGTGAATAACTCCTGAACCGTAAGTCCTAGACGCTCGCTCTTGGCTGCATTCGATTCAGCTCGTGGCAGCCAGTCTAAAAAACACTATCTTGGACTTCTCTGCATGTTTCCCAGGCGAGCAATTGGCAGCATGTTCAGAACCATGTTTCTGTGAATAACTCCTGAACCGTAAGTCCTAGACGCTCGCTCTTGGCTGCATTCGATTCAGCTCGTGGCAGCCAGTCTAAAAAACACTATCTTGGACTTCTCTGCATGTTTCCCAGGCGAGCAATTGGCAGCATGTTCAGAACCATGTTTCTGTGAATAACTCCTGAACAGTAAGTCCTAGACGCTCGCTCTTGGCTGCATTCGATTCAGCTCGTGGCAGCCAGTCTAAAAAACACTATCTTGGACTTCTCTGCATGTTTCCCAGGCGAGCAATTGGCAGCATGTTCAGAACCATGTTTCTGTGAATAACTCCTGAACCGTAAGTCACAGACGCTCGCTCTTGGCTGCATTCGATTCAGCTCGTGGCAGCCAGTCTAAAAAACACTATCTTGGACTTCTCTGCATGTTCCTAAGGCAAATGTTTCTAAAGCTAATTCTTGAACCGTAAGTCCTAGACGCTCGATCTTGGCGGCATTCGTCTCAGCGCCTGGCAATTAGTATAGGAGCACTGTGTTTGACTTCTCTGGATGTTTCCCAGGCGAGTTATTGACAAGTAAATCCTAGACGCTCGATCTTGGTTATTTTCGCTTTCGCGGCTGGCAGTAAAAGAACCATGTTTCTGTGAATAACTCCTGAACCGTAAGTCCTAGACGCTCGCTCTTGGCTGCATTCGATTCAGCTCGTGGCAGCCAGTCTAAAAAACACTATCTTGGACTTCTCTGCATGTTCCTAAGGCAAATGTTTCTAAAGCTAATTCTTGAACCGTAAGTCCTAGACGCTCGATCTTGGCGGCATTCGTCTCAGCGCCTGGCAATTAGTATAGGAGCACTGTGTTTGACTTCTCTGGATGTTTCCCAGGCGAGTTATTGACAAGTAAATCCTAGACGCTCGATCTTGGTTATTTTCGCTTTCGCGGCTGGCAGTAAAAGAACAATGTTTCTGTGAATAACTCCTGAACCGTAAGTCCTAGACGCTCGCTCTTGGCTGCATTCGATTCAGCTCGTGGCAGCCAGTCTAAAAAACACTATCTTGGACTTCTCTGCATGTTTCCCAGGCGAGAAATTGGCAGCATGTTCAGAACCATGTTTCTGTGAATAACTCCTGAACCGTAAGTCCTAGACGCTCGCTCTTGGCTGCATTCGATTCAGCTCGTGGCAGCCAGTCTAAAAAACACTATCTTGGACTTCTCTGCATGTTTCCCAGGCGAGCAATTGGCAGCATGTTCAGAACCATGTTTCTGTGAATAACTCCTGAACCGTAAGTCCTAGACGCTCGCTCTTGGCTGCATTCGATTCAGCTCGTGGCAGCCAGTCTAAAAAACACTATCTTGGACTTCTCTGCATGTTTCCCAGGCGAGCAATTGGCAGCATGTACAGAACCATGTTTCTGTGAATAACTCCTGAACAGTAAGTCCTAGACGCTCGCTCTTGGCTGCATTCGATTCAGCTCGTGGCAGCCAGTCTAAAAAACACTATCTTGGACTTCTCTGCATGTTTCCCAGGCGAGCAATTGGCAGCATGTTCAGAACCATGTTTCTGTGAATAACTCCTGAACCGTAAGTCACAGACGCTCGCTGTTGGCTGCATTCGATTCAGCTCGTGGCAGCCAGTCTAAAAAACACTATCTTGGACTTCTCTGCATGTTCCTAAGGCAAATGTTTCTAAAGCTAATTCTTGAACCGTAAGTCCTAGACGCTCGATCTTGGCGGCATTCGTCTCAGCGCCTGGCAATTAGTATAGGAGCACTGTGTTTGACTTCTCTGGATGTTTCCCAGGCGAGTTATTGACAAGTAAATCCTAGACGCTCGATCTTGGTTATTTTCGCTTTCGCGGCTGGCAGTAAAAGAACCATGTTTCTGTGAATAACTCCTGAACCGTAAGTCCTAGACGCTCGCTCTTGGCTGCATTCGATTCAGCTCGTGGCAGCCAGTCTAAAAAACACTATCTTGGACTTCTCTGCATGTTCCTAAGGCAAATGTTTCTAAAGCTAATTCTTGAACCGTAAGTCCTAGACGCTCGATCTTGGCGGCATTCGTCTCAGCGCCTGGCAATTAGTATAGGAGCACTGTGTTTGACTTCTCTGGATGTTTCCCAGGCGAGTTATTGACAAGTAAATCCTAGACGCTCGATCTTGGTTATTTTCGCTTTCGCGGCTGGCAGTAAAAGAACCATGTTTCTGTGAATAACTCCTGAACCGTAAGTCCTAGACGCTCGCTCTTGGCTGCATTCGATTCAGCTCGTGGCAGCCAGTCTAAAAAACACTATCTTGGACTTCTCTGCATGTTTCAAAGGCGAGAAATTGGCAGCATGTTCAGAACCATGTTTCTGTGAATAACTCCTGAACCGTAAGTCCTAGACGCTCGCTCTTGGCTGCATTCGATTCAGCTCGTGGCAGCCAGTCTAAAAAACACTATCTTGGACTTCTCTGCATGTTTCCCAGGCGAGCAATTGGCAGCATGTTCAGAACCATGTTTCTGTGAATAACTCCTGAACCGTAAGTCCTAGACGCTCGCTCTTGGCTGCATTCGATTCAGCTCGTGGCAGCCAGTCTAAAAAACACTATCTTGGACTTCTCTGCATGTTTCCCAGGCGAGAAATTGGCAGCATGTTCAGAACCATGTTTCTGTGAATAACTCCTGAACCGTAAGTCCTAGACGCTCGCTCTTGGCTGCATTCGATTCAGCTCGTGGCAGCCAGTCTAAAAAACACTATCTTGGACTTCTCTGCATGTTTCCCAGGCGAGCAATTGGCAGCATGTTCAGAACCATGTTTCTGTGAATAACTCCTGAACCGTAAGTCCTAGACGCTCGCTCTTGGCTGCATTCGATTCAGCTCGTGGCAGCCAGTCTAAAAAACACTATCTTGGACTTCTCTGCATGTTTCCCAGGCGAGAAATTGGCAGCATGTTCAGAACCATGTTTCTGTGAATAACTCCTGAACCGTAAGTCCTAGACGCTCGCTCTTGGCTGCATTCGATTCAGCTCGTGGCAGCCAGTCTAAAAAACACTATCTTGGACTTCTCTGCATGTTTCCCAGGCGAGCAATTGGCAGCATGTACAGAACCATGTTTCTGTGAATAACTCCTGAACAGTAAGTCCTAGACGCTCGCTCTTGGCTGCATTCGATTCAGCTCGTGGCAGCCAGTCTAAAAAACACTATCTTGGACTTCTCTGCATGTTTCCCAGGCGAGCAATTGGCAGCATGTTCAGAACCATGTTTCTGTGAATAACTCCTGAACCGTAAGTCACAGACGCTCGCTGTTGGCTGCATTCGATTCAGCTCGTGGCAGCCAGTCTAAAAAACACTATCTTGGACTTCTCTGCATGTTCCTAAGGCAAATGTTTCTAAAGCTAATTCTTGAACCGTAAGTCCTAGACGCTCGATCTTGGCGGCATTCGTCTCAGCGCCTGGCAATTAGTATAGGAGCACTGTGTTTGACTTCTCTGGATGTTTCCCAGGCGAGTTATTGACAAGTAAATCCTAGACGCTCGATCTTGGTTATTTTCGCTTTCGCGGCTGGCAGTAAAAGAACCATGTTTCTGTGAATAACTCCTGAACCGTAAGTCCTAGACGCTCGCTCTTGGCTGCATTCGATTCAGCTCGTGGCAGCCAGTCTAAAAAACACTATCTTGGACTTCTCTGCATGTTCCTAAGGCAAATGTTTCTAAAGCTAATTCTTGAACCGTAAGTCCTAGACGCTCGATCTTGGCGGCATTCGTCTCAGCGCCTGGCAATTAGTATAGGAGCACTGTGTTTGACTTCTCTGGATGTTTCCCAGGCGAGTTATTGACAAGTAAATCCTAGACGCTCGATCTTGGTTATTTTCGCTTTCGCGGCTGGCAGTAAAAGAACCATGTTTCTGTGAATAACTCCTGAACCGTAAGTCCTAGACGCTCGCTCTTGGCTGCATTCGATTCAGCTCGTGGCAGCCAGTCTAAAAAACACTATATTGGACTTCTCTGCATGTTTCCCAGGCGAGAAATTGGCAGCATGTTCAGAACCATGTTTCTGTGAATAACTCCTGAACCGTAAGTCCTAGACGCTCGCTCTTGGCTGCATTCGATTCAGCTCGTGGCAGCCAGTCTAAAAAACACTATCTTGGACTTCTCTGCATGTTTCCCAGGCGAGCAATTGGCAGCATGTTCAGAACCATGTTTCTGTGAATAACTCCTGAACCGTAAGTCCTAGACGCTCGCTCTTGGCTGCATTCGATTCAGCTCGTGGCAGCCAGTCTAAAAAACACTATCTTGGACTTCTCTGCATGTTTCCCAGGCGAGAAATTGGCAGCATGTTCAGAACCATGTTTCTGTGAATAACTCCTGAACCGTAAGTCCTAGACGCTCGCTCTTGGCTGCATTCGATTCAGCTCGTGGCAGCCAGTCTAAAAAACACTATCTTGGACTTCTCTGCATGTTTCCCAGGCAAGCAATTGGCAGCATGTTCAGAACCATGTTTCTGTGAATAACTCCTGAACCGTAAGTCCTAGACGCTCGCTCTTGGCTGCATTCGATTCAGCTCGTGGCAGCCAGTCTAAAAAACACTATCTTGGACTTCTCTGCATGTTTCCCAGGCGAGAAATTGGCAGCATGTTCAGAACCATGTTTCTGTGAATAACTCCTGAACCGTAAGTCCTAGACGCTCGATCTTGGCGGCATTCGTCTCAGCGCCTGGCAATTAGTATAGGAGCACTGTGTTTGACTTCTCTGGATGTTTCCCAGGCGAGTTATTGACAAGTAAATCCTAGACGCTCGATCTTGGTTATTTTCGCTTTCGCGGCTGGCAGTAAAAGAACCATGTTTCTGTGAATAACTCCTGAACCGTAAGTCCTAGACGCTCGCTCTTGGCTGCATTCGATTCAGCTCGTGGCAGCCAGTCTAAAAAACACTATCTTGGACTTCTCTGCATGTTTCCCAGGCGAGCAATTGGCAGCATGTTCAGAACCATGTTTCTGTGAATAACTCCTGAACCGTAAGTCCTAGACGCTCGCTCTTGGCTGCATTCGATTCAGCTCGTGGCAGCCAGTCTAAAAAACACTATCTTGGACTTCTCTGCATGTTTCCCAGGCGAGAAATTGGCAGCATGTTCAGAACCATGTTTCTGTGAATAACTCCTGAACCGTAAGTCCTAGACGCTCGATCTTGGCGGCATTCGTCTCAGCGCCTGGCAATTAGTATAGGAGCACTGTGTTTGACTTCTCTGGATGTTTCCCAGGCGAGTTATTGACAAGTAAATCCTAGACGCTCGATCTTGGTTATTTTCGCTTTCGCGGCTGGCAGTAAAAGAACCATGTTTCTGTGAATAACTCCTGAACCGTAAGTCCTAGACGCTCGCTCTTGGCTGCATTCGATTCAGCTCGTGGCAGCCAGTCTAAAAAACACTATCTTGGACTTCTCTGCATGTTTCCCAGACGAGAAATTGGCAGCATGTTCAGAACCATGTTTCTGTGAATAACTCCTGAACCGTAAGTCCTAGACGCTCGCTCTTGGCTGCATTCGATTCAGCTCGTGGCAGCCAGTCTAAAAAACACTATCTTGGACTTCTCTGCATGTTTCCCAGGCGAGAAATTGGCAGCATGTTCAGAACCATGTTTCTGTGAATAACTCCTGAACCGTAAGTCCTAGACGCTCGATCTTGGCGGCATTCGTCTCAGCGCCTGGCAATTAGTATAGGAGCACTGTGTTTGACTTCTCTGGATGTTTCCCAGGCGAGTTATTGACAAGTAAATCCTAGACGCTCGATCTTGGTTATTTTCGCTTTCGCGGCTGGCAGTAAAAGAACCATGTTTCTGTGAATAACTCCTGAACCGTAAGTCCTAGACGCTCGCTCTTGGCTGCATTCGATTCAGCTCGTGGCAGCCAGTCTAAAAAACACTATCTTGGACTTCTCTGCATGTTTCCCAGACGAGAAATTGGCAGCATGTTCAGAACCATGTTTCTGTGAATAACTCCTGAACCGTAAGTCCTAGACGCTCGATCTTGGCGGCATTCGTCTCAGCGCCTGGCAAT
Organism: Rhinoderma darwinii; assembly: GCF_050947455.1. Taxonomy (NCBI): domain Eukaryota; kingdom Metazoa; phylum Chordata; class Amphibia; order Anura; family Rhinodermatidae; genus Rhinoderma; species Rhinoderma darwinii. The sequence continues at coordinate 18,846 of NW_027464474.1, forward strand.
TAGTATAGGAGCACTGTGTTTGACTTCTCTGGATGTTTCCCAGGCGAGTTATTGACAAGTAAATCCTAGACGCTCGATCTTGGTTATTTTCGCTTTCGCGGCTGGCAGTAAAAGAACCATGTTTCTGTGAATAACTCCTGAACCGTAAGTCCTAGACGCTCGCTCTTGGCTGCATTCGATTCAGCTCGTGGCAGCCAGTCTAAAAAACACTATCTTGGACTTCTCTGCATGTTTCCCAGACGAGAAATTGGCAGCATGTTCAGAACCATGTTTCTGTGAATAACTCCTGAACCGTAAGTCCTAGACGCTCGCTCTTGGCTGCATTCGATTCAGCTCGTGGCAGCCAGTCTAAAAAACACTATCTTGGACTTCTCTGCATGTTTCCCAGGCGAGAAATTGGCAGCATGTTCAGAACCATGTTTCTGTGAATAACTCCTGAACCGTAAGTCCTAGACGCTCGATCTTGGCGGCATTCGTCTCAGCGCCTGGCAATTAGTATAGGAGCACTGTGTTTGACTTCTCTGGATGTTTCCCAGGCGAGTTATTGACAAGTAAATCCTAGACGCTCGATCTTGGTTATTTTCGCTTTCGCGGCTGGCAGTAAAAGAACCATGTTTCTGTGAATAACTCCTGAACCGTAAGTCCTAGACGCTCGCTCTTGGCTGCATTCGATTCAGCTCGTGGCAGCCAGTCTAAAAAACACTATCTTGGACTTCTCTGCATGTTTCCCAGACGAGAAATTGGCAGCATGTTCAGAACCATGTTTCTGTGAATAACTCCTGAACCGTAAGTCCTAGACGCTCGATCTTGGCGGCATTCGTCTCAGCGCCTGGCAATTAGTATAGGAGCACTGTGTTTGACTTCTCTGGATGTTTCCCAGGCGAGTTATTGACAAGTAAATCCTAGACGCTCGATCTTGGTTATTTTCGCTTTCGCGGCTGGCAGTAAAAGAACCATGTTTCTGTGAATAACTCCTGAACCGTAAGTCCTAGACGCTCGCTCTTGGCTGCATTCGATTCAGCTCGTGGCAGCCAGTCTAAAAAACACTATCTTGGACTTCTCTGCATGTTTCCCAGGCGAGAAATTGGCAGCATGTTCAGAACCATGTTTCTGTGAATAACTCCTGAACCGTAAGTCCTAGACGCTCGCTCTTGGCTGCATTCGATTCAGCTCGTGGCAGCCAGTCTAAAAAACACTATCTTGGACTTCTCTGCATGTTTCCCAGGCGAGCAATTGGCAGCATGTTCAGAACCATGTTTCTGTGAATAACTCCTGAACCGTAAGTCCTAGACGCTCGCTCTTGGCTGCATTCGATTCAGCTCGTGGCAGCCAGTCTAAAAAACACTATCTTGGACTTCTCTGCATGTTCCTAAGGCAAATGTTTCTAAAGCTAATTCTTGAACCGTAAGTCCTAGACGCTCGATCTTGGCGGCATTCGTCTCAGCGCCTGGCAATTATTATAGGAGCACTGTGTTTGACTTCTCTGGATGTTTCCCAGGCGAGTTATTGACAAGTAAATCCTAGACGCTCGATCTTGGTTATTTTCGCTTTCGCGGCTGGCAGTAAAAGAACCATGTTTCTGTGAATAACTCCTGAACCGTAAGTCCTAGACGCTCGCTCTTGGCTGCATTCGATTCAGCTCGTGGCAGCCAGTCTAAAAAACACTATCTTGGACTTCTCTGCATGTTTCCCAGGCGAGCAATTGGCAGCATGTTCAGAACCATGTTTCTGTGAATAACTCCTGAACCGTAAGTCCTAGACGCTCGCTCTTGGCTGCATTCGATTCAGCTCGTGGCAGCCAGTCTAAAAAACACTATCTTGGACTTCTCTGCATGTTTCCCAGGCGAGCAATTGGCAGCATGTTCAGAACCATGTTTCTGTGAATAACTCCTGAACCGTAAGTCCTAGACGCTCGCTCTTGGCTGCATTCGATTCAGCTCGTGGCAGCCAGTCTAAAAAACACTATCTTGGACTTCTCTGCATGTTTCCCAGGCGAGCAATTGGCAGCATGTTCAGAACCATGTTTCTGTGAATAACTCCTGAACCGTAAGTCACAGACGCTCGCTCTTGGCTGCTTTCGATTCAGCTCGTGGCAGCCAGTCTAAAAAACACTATCTTGGACTTCTCTGCATGTTCCTAAGGCAAATGTTTCTAAAGCTAATTCTTGAACCGTAAGTCCTAGACGCTCGATCTTGGCGGCATTCGTCTCAGCGCCTGGCAATTAGTATAGGAGCACTGTGTTTGACTTCTCTGGATGTTTCCCAGGCGAGTTATTGACAAGTAAATCCTAGACGCTCGATCTTGGTTATTTTCGCTTTCGCGGCTGGCAGTAAAAGAACCATGTTTCTGTGAATAACTCCTGAACCGTAAGTCCTAGACGCTCGCTCTTGGCTGCATTCGATTCAGCTCGTGGCAGCCAGTCTAAAAAACACTATCTTGGACTTCTCTGCATGTTTCCCAGGCGAGAAATTGGCAGCATGTTCAGAACCATGTTTCTGTGAATAACTCCTGAACCGTAAGTCCTAGACGCTCGATCTTGGCGGCATTCGTCTCAGCGCCTGGCAATTAGTATAGGAGCACTGTGTTTGACTTCTCTGGATGTTTCCCAGGCGAGTTATTGACAAGTAAATCCTAGACGCTCGATCTTGGTTATTTTCGCTTTCGCGGCTGGCAGTAAAAGAACCATGTTTCTGTGAATAACTCCTGAACCGTAAGTCCTAGACGCTCGCTCTTGGCTGCATTCGATTCAGCTCGTGGCAGCCAGTCTAAAAAACACTATCTTGGACTTCTCTGCATGTTTCCCAGGCGAGCAATTGGCAGCATGTTCAGAACCATGTTTCTGTGAATAACTCCTGAACCGTAAGTCCTAGACGCTCGCTCTTGGCTGCATTCGATTCAGCTCGTGGCAGCCAGTCTAAAAAACACTATCTTGGACTTCTCTGCATGTTTCCCAGGCGAGCAATTGGCAGCATGTTCAGAACCATGTTTCTGTGAATAACTCCTGAACCGTAAGTCCTAGACGCTCGCTCTTGGCTGCATTCGATTCAGCTCGTGGCAGCCAGTCTAAAAAACACTATCTTGGACTTTTCTGCATGTTTCCCAGGCGAGAAATTGGCAGCATGTTCAGAACCATGTTTCTGTGAATAACTCCTGAACCGTAAGTCCTAGACGCTCGCTCTTGGCTGCATTCGATTCAGCTCGTGGCAGCCAGTCTAAAAAACACTATCTTGGACTTCTCTGCATGTTTCCCAGGCGAGCAATTGGCAGCATGTTCAGAACCATGTTTCTGTGAATAACTCCTGAACCGTAAGTCCTAGACGCTCGCTCTTGGCTGCATTCGATTCAGCTCGTGGCAGCCAGTCTAAAAAACACTATCTTGGACTTCTCTGCATGTTTCCCAGGCGAGCAATTGGCAGCATGTTCAGAACCATGTTTCTGTGAATAACTCCTGAACCGTAAGTCCTAGACGCTCGCTCTTGGCTGCATTCGATTCAGCTCGTGGCAGCCAGTCTAAAAAACACTATCTTGGACTTCTCTGCATGTTTCCCAGGCGAGAAATTGGCAGCATGTTCAGAACCATGTTTCTGTGAATAACTCCTGAACCGTAAGTCCTAGACGCTCGATCTTGGCGGCATTCGTCTCAGCGCCTGGCAATTAGTATAGGAGCACTGTGTTTGACTTCTCTGGATGTTTCCCAGGCGAGTTATTGACAAGTAAATCCTAGACGCTCGATCTTGGTTATTTTCGCTTTCGCGGCTGGCAGTAAAAGAACCATGTTTCTGTGAATAACTCCTGAACCGTAAGTCCTAGACGCTCGCTCTTGGCTGCATTCGATTCAGCTCGTGGCAGCCAGTCTAAAAAACACTATCTTGGACTTCTCTGCATGTTTCCCAGGCGAGAAATTGGCAGCATGTTCAGAACCATGTTTCTGTGAATAACTCCTGAACCGTAAGTCCTAGACGCTCGCTCTTGGCTGCATTCGATTCAGCTCGTGGCAGCCAGTCTAAAAAACACTATCTTGGACTTCTCTGCATGTTTCCCAGGCGAGCAATTGGCAGCATGTTCAGAACCATGTTTCTGTGAATAACTCCTGAACCGTAAGTCCTAGACGCTCGCTCTTGGCTGCATTCGATTCAGCTCGTGGCAGCCAGTCTAAAAAACACTATCTTGGACTTCTCTGCATGTTTCCCAGGCGAGAAATTGGCAGCATGTTCAGAACCATGTTTCTGTGAATAACTCCTGAACCGTAAGTCCTAGACGCTCGCTCTTGGCTGCATTCGATTCAGCTCGTGGCAGCCAGTCTAAAAAACACTATCTTGGACTTCTCTGCATGTTTCCCAGGCGAGCAATTGGCAGCATGTTCAGAACCATGTTTCTGTGAATAACTCCTGAACCGTAAGTTCTAGACGCTCGCTCTTGGCTGCATTCGATTCAGCTCGTGGCAGCCAGTCTAAAAAACACTATCTTGGACTTCTCTGCATGTTTCCCAGGCGAGAAATTGGCAGCATGTTCAGAACCATGTTTCTGTGAATAACTCCTGAACCGTAAGTCCTAGACGCTCGATCTTGGCGGCATTCGTCTCAGCGCCTGGCAATTAGTATAGGAGCACTGTGTTTGACTTCTCTGGATGTTTCCCAGGCGAGTTATTGACAAGTAAATCCTAGACGCTCGATCTTGGTTATTTTCGCTTTCGCGGCTGGCAGTAAAAGAACCATGTTTCTGTGAATAACTCCTGAACCGTAAGTCCTAGACGCTCGCTCTTGGCTGCATTCGATTCAGCTCGTGGCAGCCAGTCTAAAAAACACTATCTTGGACTTCTCTGCATGTTTCCCAGGCGAGCAATTGGCAGCATGTTCAGAACCATGTTTCTGTGAATAACTCCTGAACCGTAAGTCCTAGACGCTCGCTCTTGGCTGCATTCGATTCAGCTCGTGGCAGCCAGTCTAAAAAACACTATCTTGGACTTCTCTGCATGTTTCCCAGGCGAGAAATTGGCAGCATGTTCAGAACCATGTTTCTGTGAATAACTCCTGAACCGTAAGTCCTAGACGCTCGCTCTTGGCTGCATTCGATTCAGCTCGTGGCAGCCAGTCTAAAAAACACTATCTTGGACTTCTCTGCATGTTTCCCAGGCGAGCAATTGGCAGCATGTTCAGAACCATGTTTCTGTGAATAACTCCTGAACCGTAAGTCCTAGACGCTCGATCTTGGCGGCATTCGTCTCAGCGCCTGGCAATTAGTATAGGAGCACTGTGTTTGACTTCTCTGGATGTTTCCCAGGCGAGTTATTGACAAGTAAATCCTAGACGCTCGATCTTGGTTATTTTCGCTTTCGCGGCTGGCAGTAAAAGAACCATGTTTCTGTGAATAACTCCTGAACCGTAAGTCCTAGACGCTCGCTCTTGGCTGCATTCGATTCAGCTCGTGGCAGCCAGTCTAAAAAACACTATCTTGGACTTCTCTGCATGTTTCCCAGGCGAGAAATTGGCAGCATGTTCAGAACCATGTTTCTGTGAATAACTCCTGAACCGTAAGTCCTAGACGCTCGATCTTGGCGGCATTCGTCTCAGCGCCTGGCAATTAGTATAGGAGCACTGTGTTTGACTTCTCTGGATGTTTCCCAGGCGAGTTATTGACAAGTAAATCCTAGACGCTCGATCTTGGTTATTTTCGCTTTCGCGGCTGGCAGTAAAAGAACCATGTTTCTGTGAATAACTCCTGAACCGTAAGTCCTAGACGCTCGCTCTTGGCTGCATTCGATTCAGCTCGTGGCAGCCAGTCTAAAAAACACTATCTTGGACTTCTCTGCATGTTTCCCAGGCGAGCAATTGGCAGCATGTTCAGAACCATGTTTCTGTGAATAACTCCTGAACCGTAAGTCCTAGACGCTCGCTCTTGGCTGCATTCGATTCAGCTCGTGGCAGCCAGTCTAAAAAACACTATCTTGGACTTCTCTGCATGTTTCCCAGGCGAGAAATTGGCAGCATGTTCAGAACCATGTTTCTGTGAATAACTCCTGAACCGTAAGTCCTAGACGCTCGATCTTGGCGGCATTCGTCTCAGCGCCTGGCAATTAGTATAGGAGCACTGTGTTTGACTTCTCTGGATGTTTCCCAGGCGAGTTATTGACAAGTAAATCCTAGACGCTCGATCTTGGTTATTTTCGCTTTCGCGGCTGGCAGTAAAAGAACCATGTTTCTGTGAATAACTCCTGAACCGTAAGTCCTAGACGCTCGCTCTTGGCTGCATTCGATTCAGCTCGTGGCAGCCAGTCTAAAAAACACTATCTTGGACTTCTCTGCATGTTTCCCAGGCGAGCAATTGGCAGCATGTTCAGAACCATGTTTCTGTGAATAACTCCTGAACCGTAAGTCCTAGACGCTCGCTCTTGGCTGCATTCGATTCAGCTCGTGGCAGCCAGTCTAAAAAACACTATCTTGGACTTCTCTGCATGTTTCCCAGGCGAGAAATTGGCAGCATGTTCAGAACCATGTTTCTGTGAATAACTCCTGAACCGTAAGTCCTAGACGCTCGATCTTGGCGGCATTCGTCTCAGCGCCTGGCAATTAGTATAGGAGCACTGTGTTTGACTTCTCTGGATGTTTCCCAGGCGAGTTATTGACAAGTAAATCCTAGACGCTCGATCTTGGTTATTTTCGCTTTCGCGGCTGGCAGTAAAAGAACCATGTTTCTGTGAATAACTCCTGAACCGTAAGTCCTAGACGCTCGCTCTTGGCTGCATTCGATTCAGCTCGTGGCAGCCAGTCTAAAAAACACTATCTTGGACTTCTCTGCATGTTTCCCAGGCGAGCAATTGGCAGCATGTTCAGAACCATGTTTCTGTGAATAACTCCTGAACCGTAAGTCCTAGACGCTCGCTCTTGGCTGCATTCGATTCAGCTCGTGGCAGCCAGTCTAAAAAACACTATCTTGGACTTCTCTGCATGTTTCCCAGGCGAGAAATTGGCAGCATGTTCAGAACCATGTTTCTGTGAATAACTCCTGAACCGTAAGTCCTAGACGCTCGCTCTTGGCTGCATTCGATTCAGCTCGTGGCAGCCAGTCTAAAAAACACTATCTTGGACTTCTCTGCATGTTCCTAAGGCAAATGTTTCTAAAGCTAATTCTTGAACCGTAAGTCCTAGACGCTCGATCTTGGCGGCATTCGTCTCAGCGCCTGGCAATTAGTATAGGAGCACTGTGTTTGACTTCTCTGGATGTTTCCCAGGCGAGTTATTGACAAGTAAATCCTAGACGCTCGATCTTGGTTATTTTCGCTTTCGCGGCTAGCAGTAAAAGAACCATGTTTCTGTGAATAACTCCTGAACCGTAAGTCCTAGACGCTCGCTCTTGGCTGCATTCGATTCAGCTCGTGGCAGCCAGTCTAAAAAACACTATCTTGGACTTCTCTGCATGTTTCCCAGGCGAGAAATTGGCAGCATGTTCAGAACCATGTTTCTGTGAATAACTCCTGAACCGTAAGTCCTAGACGCTCGCTCTTGGCTGCATTCGATTCAGCTCGTGGCAGCCAGTCTAAAAAACACTATCTTGGACTTCTCTGCATGTTTCCCAGGCGAGAAATTGGCAGCATGTTCAGAACCATGTTTCTGTGAATAACTCCTGAACCGTAAGTCCTAGACGCTCGCTCTTGGCTGCATTCGATTCAGCTCGTGGCAGCCAGTCTAAAAAACACTATCTTGGACTTCTCTGCATGTTTCCCAGGCGAGAAATTGGCAGCATGTTCAGAACCATGTTTCTGTGAATAACTCCTGAACCGTAAGTCCTAGACGCTCGATCTTGGCGGCATTCGTCTCAGCGCCTGGCAATTAGTATAGGAGCACTGTGTTTGACTTCTCTGGATGTTTCCCAGGTGAGTTATTGACAAGTAAATCCTAGACGCTCGATCTTGGTTATTTTCGCTTTCGCGGCTGGCAGTAAAAGAACCATGTTTCTGTGAATAACTCCTGAACCGTAAGTCCTAGACGCTCGCTCTTGGCTGCATTCGATTCAGCTCGTGGCAGCCAGTCTAAAAAACACTATCTTGGACTTCTCTGCATGTTTCCCAGACGAGAAATTGGCAGCATGTTCAGAACCATGTTTCTGTGAATAACTCCTGAACCGTAAGTCCTAGACGCTCGATCTTGGCGGCATTCGTCTCAGCGCCTGGCAATTAGTATAGGAGCACTGTGTTTGACTTCTCTGGATGTTTCCCAGGCGAGTTATTGACAAGTAAATCCTAGACGCTCGATCTTGGTTATTTTCGCTTTCGCGGCTGGCAGTAAAAGAACCATGTTTCTGTGAATAACTCCTGAACCGTAAGTCCTAGACGCTCGCTCTTGGCTGCATTCGATTCAGCTCGTGGCAGCCAGTCTAAAAAACACTATCTTGGACTTCTCTGCATGTTTCCCAGGCGAGAAATTGGCAGCATGTTCAGAACCATGTTTCTGTGAATAACTCCTGAACCGTAAGTCCTAGACGCTCGCTCTTGGCTGCATTCGATTCAGCTCGTGGCAGCCAGTCTAAAAAACACTATCTTGGACTTCTCTGCATGTTTCCCAGGCGAGCAATTGGCAGCATGTTCAGAACCATGTTTCTGTGAATAACTCCTGAACCGTAAGTCCTAGACGCTCGCTCTTGGCTGCATTCGATTCAGCTCGTGGCAGCCAGTCTAAAAAACACTATCTTGGACTTCTCTGCATGTTTCCCAGGCGAGCAATTGGCAGCATGTTCAGAACCATGTTTCTGTGAATAACTCCTGAACCGTAAGTCCTAGACGCTCGCTCTTGGCTGCATTCGATTCAGCTCGTGGCAGCCAGTCTAAAAAACACTATCTTGGACTTCTCTGCATGTTTCCCAGGCGAGAAATTGGCAGCATGTTCAGAACCATGTTTCTGTGAATAACTCCTGAACCGTAAGTCCTAGACGCTCGCTCTTGGCTGCATTCGATTCAGCTCGTGGCAGCCAGTCTAAAAAACACTATCTTGGACTTCTCTGCATGTTTCCCAGGCGAGCAATTGGCAGCATGTTCAGAACCATGTTTCTGTGAATAACTCCTGAACCGTAAGTCCTAGACGCTCGCTCTTGGCTGCATTCGATTCAGCTCGTGGCAGCCAGTCTAAAAAACACTATCTTGGACTTCTCTGCATGTTTCCCAGGCGAGCAATTGGCAGCATGTTCAGAACCATGTTTCTGTGAATAACTCCTGAACCGTAAGTCCTAGACGCTCGATCTTGGCGGCATTCGTCTCAGCGCCTGGCAATTAGTATAGGAGCACTGTGTTTGACTTCTCTGGATGTTTCCCAGGCGAGTTATTGACAAGTAAATCCTAGACGCTCGATCTTGGTTATTTTCGCTTTCGCGGCTGGCAGTAAAAGAACCATGTTTCTGTGAATAACTCCTGAACCGTAAGTCCTAGACGCTCGCTCTTGGCTGCATTCGATTCAGCTCGTGGCAGCCAGTCTAAAAAACACTATCTTGGACTTCTCTGCATGTTTCCCAGGCGAGAAATTGGCAGCATGTTCAGAACCATGTTTCTGTGAATAACTCCTGAACCGTAAGTCCTAGACGCTCGCTCTTGGCTGCATTCGATTCAGCTCGTGGCAGCCAGTCTAAAAAACACTATCTTGGACTTCTCTGCATGTTTCCCAGGCGAGCAATTGGCAGCATGTTCAGAACCATGTTTCTGTGAATAACTCCTGAACCGTAAGTCCTAGACGCTCGCTCTTGGCTGCATTCGATTCAGCTCGTGGCAGCCAGTCTAAAAAACACTATCTTGGACTTCTCTGCATGTTTCCCAGGCGAGAAATTGGCAGCATGTTCAGAACCATGTTTCTGTGAATAACTCCTGAACCGTAAGTCCTAGACGCTCGCTCTTGGCTGCATTCGATTCAGCTCGTGGCAGCCAGTCTAAAAAACACTATCTTGGACTTCTCTGCATGTTTCCCAGGCGAGCAATTGGCAGCATGTTCAGAACCATGTTTCTGTGAATAACTCCTGAACCGTAAGTCCTAGACGCTCGCTCTTGGCTGCATTCGATTCAGCTCGTGGCAGCCAGTCTAAAAAACACTATCTTGGACTTCTCTGCATGTTTCCCAGGCGAGAAATTGGCAGCATGTTCAGAACCATGTTTCTGTGAATAACTCCTGAACCGTAAGTCCTAGACGCTCGATCTTGGCGGCATTCGTCTCAGCGCCTGGCAATTAGTATAGGAGCACTGTGTTTGACTTCTCTGGATGTTTCCCAGGCGAGTTATTGACAAGTAAATCCTAGACGCTCGATCTTGGTTATTTTCGCTTTCGCGGCTGGCAGTAAAAGAACCATGTTTCTGTGAATAACTCCTGAACCGTAAGTCCTAGACGCTCGCTCTTGGCTGCATTCGATTCAGCTCGTGGCAGCCAGTCCAAAAAACACTATCTTGGACTTCTCTGCATGTTTCCCAGGCGAGAAATTGGCAGCATGTTCAGAACCATGTTTCTGTGAATAACTCCTGAACCGTAAGTCCTAGACGCTCGATCTTGGCGGCATTCGTCTCAGCGCCTGGCAATTAGTATAGGAGCACTGTGTTTGACTTCTCTGGATGTTTCCCAGGCGAGTTATTGACAAGTAAATCCTAGACGCTCGATCTTGGTTATTTTCGCTTTCGCGGCTGGCAGTAAAAGAACCATGTTTCTGTGAATAACTCCTGAACCGTAAGTCCTAGACGCTCGCTCTTGGCTGCATTCGATTCAGCTCGTGGCAGCCAGTCTAAAAAACACTATCTTGGACTTCTCTGCATGTTTCCCAGACGAGAAATTGGCAGCATGTTCAGAACCATGTTTCTGTGAATAACTCCTGAACCGTAAGTCCTAGACGCTCGCTCTTGGCTGCATTCGATTCAGCTCGTGGCAGCCAGTCTAAAAAACACTATCTTGGACTTCTCTGCATGTTTCCCAGGCGAGAAATTGGCAGCATGTTCAGAACCATGTTTCTGTGAATAACTCCTGAACCGTAAGTCCTAGACGCTCGCTCTTGGCTGCATTCGATTCAGCTCGTGGCAGCCAGTCTAAAAAACACTATCTTGGACTTCTCTGCATGTTTCCCAGGCGAGCAATTGGCAGCATGTTCAGAACCATGTTTCTGTGAATAACTCCTGAACCGTAAGTCCTAGACGCTCGCTCTTGGCTGCATTCGATTCAGCTCGTGGCAGCCAGTCTAAAAAACACTATCTTGGACTTCTCTGCATGTTTCCCAGGCGAGCAATTGGCAGCATGTTCAGAACCATGTTTCTGTGAATAACTCCTGAACCGTAAGTCCTAGACGCTCGATCTTGGCGGCATTCGTCTCAGCGCCTGGCAATTAGTATAGGAGCACTGTGTTTGACTTCTCTGGATGTTTCCCAGGCGAGTTATTGACAAGTAAATCCTAGACGCTCGATCTTGGTTATTTTCGCTTTCGCGGCTGGCAGTAAAAGAACCATGTTTCTGTGAATAACTCCTGAACCGTAAGTCCTAGACGCTCGCTCTTGGCTGCATTCGATTCAGCTCGTGGCAGCCAGTCCAAAAAACACTATCTTGGACTTCTCTGCATGTTTCCCAGGCGAGAAATTGGCAGCATGTTCAGAACCATGTTTCTGTGAATAACTCCTGAACCGTAAGTCCTAGACGCTCGATCTTGGCGGCATTCGTCTCAGCGCCTGGCAATTAGTATAGGAGCACTGTGTTTGACTTCTCTGGATGTTTCCCAGGCGAGTTATTGACAAGTAAATCCTAGACGCTCGATCTTGGTTATTTTCGCTTTCGCGGCTGGCAGTAAAAGAACCATGTTTCTGTGAATAACTCCTGAACCGTAAGTCCTAGACGCTCGCTCTTGGCTGCATTCGATTCAGCTCGTGGCAGCCAGTCTAAAAAACACTATCTTGGACTTTTCTGCATGTTTCCCAGACGAGAAATTGGCAGCATGTTCAGAACCATGTTTCTGTGAATAACTCCTGAACCGTAAGTCCTAGACGCTCGATCTTGGCGGCATTCGTCTCAGCGCCTGGCAATTAGTATAGGAGCACTGTGTTTGACTTCTCTGGATGTTTCCCAGGCGAGTTATTGACAAGTAAATCCTAGACGCTCGATCTTGGTTATTTTCGCTTTCGCGGCTGGCAGTAAAAGAACCATGTTTCTGTGAATAACTCCTGAACCGTAAGTCCTAGACGCTCGCTCTTGGCTGCATTCGATTCAGCTCGTGGCAGCCAGTCTAAAAAACACTATCTTGGACTTCTCTGCATGTTTCCCAGGCGAGCAATTGGCAGCATGTTCAGAACCATGTTTCTGTGAATAACTCCTGAACCGTAAGTCCTAGACGCTCGATCTTGGCGGCATTCGTCTCAGCGCCTGGCAATTAGTATAGGAGCACTGTGTTTGACTTCTCTGGATGTTTCCCAGGCGAGTTATTGACAAGTAAATCCTAGACGCTCGATCTTGGTTATTTTCGCTTTCGCGGCTGGCAGTAAAAGAACCATGTTTCTGTGAATAACTCCTGAACCGTAAGTCCTAGACGCTCGCTCTTGGCTGCATTCGATTCAGCTCGTGGCAGCCAGTCCAAAAAACACTATCTTGGACTTCTCTGCATGTTTCCCAGGCGAGAAATTGGCAGCATGTTCAGAACCATGTTTCTGTGAATAACTCCTGAACCGTAAGTCCTAGACGCTCGATCTTGGCGGCATTCGTCTCAGCGCCTGGCAATTAGTATAGGAGCACTGTGTTTGACTTCTCTGGATGTTTCCCAGGCGAGTTATTGACAAGTAAATCCTAGACGCTCGATCTTGGTTATTTTCGCTTTCGCGGCTGGCAGTAAAAGAACCATGTTTCTGTGAATAACTCCTGAACCGTAAGTCCTAGACGCTCGCTCTTGGCTGCATTCGATTCAGCTCGTGGCAGCCAGTCTAAAAAACACTATCTTGGACTTTTCTGCATGTTTCCCAGACGAGAAATTGGCAGCATGTTCAGAACCATGTTTCTGTGAATAACTCCTGAACCGTAAGTCCTAGACGCTCGATCTTGGCGGCATTCGTCTCAGCGCCTGGCAATTAGTATAGGAGCACTGTGTTTGACTTCTCTGGATGTTTCCCAGGCGAGTTATTGACAAGTAAATCCTAGACGCTCGATCTTGGTTATTTTCGCTTTCGCGGCTGGCAGTAAAAGAACCATGTTTCTGTGAATAACTCCTGAACCGTAAGTCCTAGACGCTCGCTCTTGGCTGCATTCGATTCAGCTCGTGGCAGCCAGTCTAAAAAACACTATCTTGGACTTCTCTGCATGTTTCCCAGGCGAGAAATTGGCAGCATGTTCAGAACCATGTTTCTGTGAATAACTCCTGAACCGTAAGTCCTAGACGCTCGCTCTTGGCTGCATTCGATTCAGCTCGTGGCAGCCAGTCTAAAAAACACTATCTTGGACTTCTCTGCATGTTTCCCAGGCGAGCAATTGGCAGCATGTTCAGAACCATGTTTCTGTGAATAACTCCTGAACCGTAAGTCCTAGACGCTCGCTCTTGGCTGCATTCGATTCAGCTCGTGGCAGCCAGTCTAAAAAACACTATCTTGGACTTCTCTGCATGTTTCCCAGGCGAGCAATTGGCAGCATGTTCAGAACCATGTTTCTGTGAATAACTCCTGAACCGTAAGTCCTAGACGCTCGCTCTTGGCTGCATTCGATTCAGCTCGTGGCAGCCAGTCTAAAAAACACTATCTTGGACTTCTCTGCATGTTTCCCAGGCGAGCAATTGGCAGCATGTTCAGAACCATGTTTCTGTGAATAACTCCTGAACCGTAAGTCCTAGACGCTCGCTCTTGGCTGCATTCGATTCAGCTCGTGGCAGCCAGTCTAAAAAACACTATCTTGGACTTCTCTGCATGTTTCCCAGGCGAGAAATTGGCAGCATGTTCAGAACCATGTTTCTGTGAATAACTCCTGAACCGTAAGTCCTAGACGCTCGCTCTTGGCTGCATTCGATTCAGCTCGTGGCAGCCAGTCTAAAAAACACTATCTTGGACTTCTCTGCATGTTTCCCAGGCGAGCAATTGGCAGCATGTTCAGAACCATGTTTCTGTGAATAACTCCTGAACCGTAAGTCCTAGACGCTCGCTCTTGGCTGCATTCGATTCAGCTCGTGGCAGCCAGTCTAAAAAACACTATCTTGGACTTCTCTGCATGTTTCCCAGGCGAGCAATTGGCAGCATGTTCAGAACCATGTTTCTGTGAATAACTCCTGAACCGTAAGTCCTAGACGCTCGCTCTTGGCTGCATTCGATTCAGCTCGTGGCAGCCAGTCTAAAAAACACTATCTTGGACTTCTCTGCATGTTTCCCAGGCGAGCAATTGGCAGCATGTTCAGAACCATGTTTCTGTGAATAACTCCTGAACCGTAAGTCACAGACGCTCGCTCTTGGCTGCATTCGATTCAGCTCGTGGCAGCCAGTCTAAAAAACACTATCTTGGACTTCTCTGCATGTTCCTAAGGCAAATGTTTCTAAAGCTAATTCTTGAACCGTAAGTCCTAGACGCTCGATCTTGGCGGCATTCGTCTCAGCGCCTGGCAATTAGTATAGGAGCACTGTGTTTGACTTCTCTGGATGTTTCCCAGGCGAGTTATTGACAAGTAAATCCTAGACGCTCGATCTTGGTTATTTTCGCTTTCGCGGCTGGCAGTAAAAGAACCATGTTTCTGTGAATAACTCCTGAACCGTAAGTCCTAGACGCTCGCTCTTGGCTGCATTCGATTCAGCTCGTGGCAGCCAGTCTAAAAAACACTATCTTGGACTTCTCTGCATGTTTCCCAGGCGAGCAATTGGCAGCATGTTCAGAACCATGTTTCTGTGAATAACTCCTGAACCGTAAGTCCTAGACGCTCGCTCTTGGCTGCATTCGATTCAGCTCGTGGCAGCCAGTCTAAAAAACACTATCTTGGACTTCTCTGCATGTTTCCCAGGCGAGAAATTGGCAGCATGTTCAGAACCATGTTTCTGTGAATAACTCCTGAACCGTAAGTCCTAGACGCTCGCTCTTGGCTGCATTCGATTCAGCTCGTGGCAGCCAGTCTAAAAAACACTATCTTGGACTTCTCTGCATGTTTCCCAGGCGAGCAATTGGCAGCATGTTCAGAACCATGTTTCTGTGAATAACTCCTGAACCGTAAGTCCTAGACGCTCGCTCTTGGCTGCATTCGATTCAGCTCGTGGCAGCCAGTCTAAAAAACACTATCTTGGACTTCTCTGCATGTTTCCCAGGCGAGCAATTGGCAGCATGTTCAGAACCATGTTTCTGTGAATAACTCCTGAACCGTAAGTCCTAGACGCTCGCTCTTGGCTGCATTCGATTCAGCTCGTGGCAGCCAGTCTAAAAAACACTATCTTGGACTTCTCTGCATGTTTCCCAGGCGAGCAATTGGCAGCATGTTCAGAACCATGTTTCTGTGAATAACTCCTGAACCGTAAGTCACAGACGCTCGCTCTTGGCTGCATTCGATTCAGCTCGTGGCAGCCAGTCTAAAAAACACTATCTTGGACTTCTCTGCATGTTCCTAAGGCAAATGTTTCTAAAGCTAATTCTTGAACCGTAAGTCCTAGACGCTCGATCTTGGCGGCATTCGTCTCAGCGCCTGGCAATTAGTATAGGAGCACTGTGTTTGACTTCTCTGGATGTTTCCCAGGCGAGTTATTGACAAGTAAATCCTAGACGCTCGATCTTGGTTATTTTCGCTTTCGCGGCTGGCAGTAAAAGAACCATGTTTCTGTGAATAACTCCTGAACCGTAAGTCCTAGACGCTCGCTCTTGGCTGCATTCGATTCAGCTCGTGGCAGCCAGTCTAAAAAACACTATCTTGGACTTCTCTGCATGTTTCCCAGGCGAGCAATTGGCAGCATGTTCAGAACCATGTTTCTGTGAATAACTCCTGAACCGTAAGTCCTAGACGCTCGCTCTTGGCTGCATTCGATTCAGCTCGTGGCAGCCAGTCTAAAAAACACTATCTTGGACTTCTCTGCATGTTTCCCAGGCGAGCAATTGGCAGCATGTTCAGAACCATGTTTCTGTGAATAACTCCTGAACCGTAAGTCCTAGACGCTCGCTCTTGGCTGCATTCGATTCAGCTCGTGGCAGCCAGTCTAAAAAACACTATCTTGGACTTCTCTGCATGTTTCCCAGGCGAGCAATTGGCAGCATGTTCAGAACCATGTTTCTGTGAATAACTCCTGAACCGTAAGTCCTAGACGCTCGCTCTTGGCTGCATTCGATTCAGCTCGTGGCAGCCAGTCTAAAAAACACTATCTTGGACTTCTCTGCATGTTTCCCAGGCGAGCAATTGGCAGCATGTTCAGAACCATGTTTCTGTGAATAACTCCTGAACCGTAAGTCACAGACGCTCGCTCTTGGCTGCATTCGATTCAGCTCGTGGCAGCCAGTCTAAAAAACACTATCTTGGACTCCTCTGCATGTTCCTAAGGCAAATGTTTCTAAAGCTAATTCTTGAACCGTAAGTCCTAGACGCTCGATCTTGGCGGCATTCGTCTCAGCGCCTGGCAATTAGTATAGGAGCACTGTGTTTGACTTCTCTGGATGTTTCCCAGGCGAGTTATTGACAAGTAAATCCTAGACGCTCGATCTTGGTTATTTTCGCTTTCGCGGCTGGCAGTAAAAGAACCATGTTTCTGTGAATAACTCCTGAACCGTAAGTCCTAGACGCTCGCTCTTGGCTGCATTCGATTCAGCTCGTGGCAGCCAGTCTAAAAAACACTATCTTGGACTTCTCTGCATGTTTCCCAGGCGAGCAATTGGCAGCATGTTCAGAACCATGTTTCTGTGAATAACTCCTGAACCGTAAGTCCTAGACGCTCGCTCTTGGCTGCATTCGATTCAGCTCGTGGCAGCCAGTCTAAAAAACACTATCTTGGACTTCTCTGCATGTTCCTAAGGCAAATGTTTCTAAAGCTAATTCTTGAACCGTAAGTCCTAGACGCTCGATCTTGGCGGCATTCGTCTCAGCGCCTGGCAATTAGTATAGGAGCACTGTGTTTGACTTCTCTGGATGTTTCCCAGGCGAGTTATTGACAAGTAAATCCTAGACGCTCGATCTTGGTTATTTTCGCTTTCGCGGCTGGCAGTAAAAGAACCATGTTTCTGTGAATAACTCCTGAACCGTAAGTCCTAGACGCTCGCTCTTGGCTGCATTCGATTCAGCTCGTGGCAGCCAGTCTAAAAAACACTATCTTGGACTTCTCTGCATGTTTCCCAGGCGAGCAATTGGCAGCATGTTCAGAACCATGTTTCTGTGAATAACTCCTGAACAGTAAGTCCTAGACGCTCGCTCTTGGCTGCATTCGATTCAGCTCGTGGCAGCCAGTCTAAAAAACACTATCTTGGACTTCTCTGCATGTTTCCCAGGCGAGCAATTGGCAGCATGTTCAGAACCATGTTTCTGTGAATAACTCCTGAACCGTAAGTCCTAGACGCTCGCTCTTGGCTGCATTCGATTCAGCTCGTGGCAGCCAGTCTAAAAAACACTATCTTGGACTTCTCTGCATGTTTCCCAGGCGAGCAATTGGCAGCATGTTCAGAACCATGTTTCTGTGAATAACTCCTGAACAGTAAGTCCTAGACGCTCGCTCTTGGCTGCATTCGATTCAGCTCGTGGCAGCCAGTCTAAAAAACACTATCTTGGACTTCTCTGCATGTTTCCCAGGCGAGCAATTGGCAGCATGTTCAGAACCATGTTTCTGTGAATAACTCCTGAACCGTAAGTCACAGACGCTCGCTCTTGGCTGCATTCGATTCAGCTCGTGGCAGCCAGTCTAAAAAACACTATCTTGGACTTCTCTGCATGTTCCTAAGGCAAATGTTTCTAAAGCTAATTCTTGAACCGTAAGTCCTAGACGCTCGATCTTGGCGGCATTCGTCTCAGCGCCTGGCAATTAGTATAGGAGCACTGTGTTTGACTTCTCTGGATGTTTCCCAGGCGAGTTATTGACAAGTAAATCCTAGACGCTCGATCTTGGTTATTTTCGCTTTCGCGGCTGGCAGTAAAAGAACCATGTTTCTGTGAATAACTCCTGAACCGTAAGTCCTAGACGCTCGCTCTTGGCTGCATTCGATTCAGCTCGTGGCAGCCAGTCTAAAAAACACTATCTTGGACTTCTCTGCATGTTCCTAAGGCAAATGTTTCTAAAGCTAATTCTTGAACCGTAAGTCCTAGACGCTCGATCTTGGCGGCATTCGTCTCAGCGCCTGGCAATTAGTATAGGAGCACTGTGTTTGACTTCTCTGGATGTTTCCCAGGCGAGTTATTGACAAGTAAATCCTAGACGCTCGATCTTGGTTATTTTCGCTTTCGCGGCTGGCAGTAAAAGAACCATGTTTCTGTGAATAACTCCTGAACCGTAAGTCCTAGACGCTCGCTCTTGGCTGCATTCGATTCAGCTCGTGGCAGCCAGTCTAAAAAACACTATCTTGGACTTCTCTGCATGTTTCCCAGGCGAGAAATTGGCAGCATGTTCAGAACCATGTTTCTGTGAATAACTCCTGAACCGTAAGTCCTAGACGCTCGCTCTTGGCTGCATTCGATTCAGCTCGTGGCAGCCAGTCTAAAAAACACTATCTTGGACTTCTCTGCATGTTTCCCAGGCGAGCAATTGGCAGCATGTTCAGAACCATGTTTCTGTGAATAACTCCTGAACCGTAAGTCCTAGACGCTCGCTCTTGGCTGCATTCGATTCAGCTCGTGGCAGCCAGTCTAAAAAACACTATCTTGGACTTCTCTGCATGTTTCCCAGGCGAGCAATTGGCAGCATGTTCAGAACCATGTTTCTGTGAATAACTCCTGAACAGTAAGTCCTAGACGCTCGCTCTTGGCTGCATTCGATTCAGCTCGTGGCAGCCAGTCTAAAAAACACTATCTTGGACTTCTCTGCATGTTTCCCAGGCGAGCAATTGGCAGCATGTTCAGAACCATGTTTCTGTGAATAACTCCTGAACCGTAAGTCACAGACGCTCGCTCTTGGCTGCATTCGATTCAGCTCGTGGCAGCCAGTCTAAAAAACACTATCTTGGACTTCTCTGCATGTTCCTAAGGCAAATGTTTCTAAAGCTAATTCTTGAACCGTAAGTCCTAGACGCTCGATCTTGGCGGCATTCGTCTCAGCGCCTGGCAATTAGTATAGGAGCACTGTGTTTGACTTCTCTGGATGTTTCCCAGGCGAGTTATTGACAAGTAAATCCTAGACGCTCGATCTTGGTTATTTTCGCTTTCGCGGCTGGCAGTAAAAGAACCATGTTTCTGTGAATAACTCCTGAACCGTAAGTCCTAGACGCTCGCTCTTGGCTGCATTCGATTCAGCTCGTGGCAGCCAGTCTAAAAAACACTATCTTGGACTTCTCTGCATGTTTCCCAGGCGAGAAATTGGCAGCATGTTCAGAACCATGTTTCTGTGAATAACTCCTGAACCGTAAGTCCTAGACGCTCGCTCTTGGCTGCATTCGATTCAGCTCGTGGCAGCCAGTCTAAAAAACACTATCTTGGACTTCTCTGCATGTTTCCCAGGCGAGCAATTGGCAGCATGTTCAGAACCATGTTTCTGTGAATAACTCCTGAACCGTAAGTCCTAGACGCTCGCTCTTGGCTGCATTCGATTCAGCTCGTGGCAGCCAGTCTAAAAAACACTATCTTGGACTTCTCTGCATGTTTCCCAGGCGAGAAATTGGCAGCATGTTCAGAACCATGTTTCTGTGAATAACTCCTGAACCGTAAGTCCTAGACGCTCGCTCTTGGCTGCATTCGATTCAGCTCGTGGCAGCCAGTCTAAAAAACACTATCTTGGACTTCTCTGCATGTTTCCCAGGCGAGCAATTGGCAGCATGTTCAGAACCATGTTTCTGTGAATAACTCCTGAACCGTAAGTCCTAGACGCTCGCTCTTGGCTGCATTCGATTCAGCTCGTGGCAGCCAGTCTAAAAAACACTATCTTGGACTTCTCTGCATGTTTCCCAGGCGAGCAATTGGCAGCATGTTCAGAACCATGTTTCTGTGAATAACTCCTGAACAGTAAGTCCTAGACGCTCGCTCTTGGCTGCATTCGATTCAGCTCGTGGCAGCCAGTCTAAAAAACACTATCTTGGACTTCTCTGCATGTTTCCCAGGCGAGCAATTGGCAGCATGTTCAGAACCATGTTTCTGTGAATAACTCCTGAACCGTAAGTCACAGACGCTCGCTCTTGGCTGCATTCGATTCAGCTCGTGGCAGCCAGTCTAAAAAACACTATCTTGGACTTCTCTGCATGTTCCTAAGGCAAATGTTTCTAAAGCTAATTCTTGAACCGTAAGTCCTAGACGCTCGATCTTGGCGGCATTCGTCTCAGCGCCTGGCAATTAGTATAGGAGCACTGTGTTTGACTTCTCTGGATGTTTCCCAGGCGAGTTATTGACAAGTAAATCCTAGACGCTCGATCTTGGTTATTTTCGCTTTCGCGGCTGGCAGTAAAAGAACCATGTTTCTGTGAATAACTCCTGAACCGTAAGTCCTAGACGCTCGCTCTTGGCTGCATTCGATTCAGCTCGTGGCAGCCAGTCTAAAAAACACTATCTTGGACTTCTCTGCATGTTTCCCAGGCGAGAAATTGGCAGCATGTTCAGAACCATGTTTCTGTGAATAACTCCTGAACCGTAAGTCCTAGACGCTCGCTCTTGGCTGCATTCGATTCAGCTCGTGGCAGCCAGTCTAAAAAACACTATCTTGGACTTCTCTGCATGTTTCCCAGGCGAGCAATTGGCAGCATGTTCAGAACCATGTTTCTGTGAATAACTCCTGAACCGTAAGTCCTAGACGCTCGCTCTTGGCTGCATTCGATTCAGCTCGTGGCAGCCAGTCTAAAAAACACTATCTTGGACTTCTCTGCATGTTTCCCAGGCGAGAAATTGGCAGCATGTTCAGAACCATGTTTCTGTGAATAACTCCTGAACCGTAAGTCCTAGACGCTCGCTCTTGGCTGCATTCGATTCAGCTCGTGGCAGCCAGTCTAAAAAACACTATCTTGGACTTCTCTGCATGTTTCCCAGGCGAGCAATTGGCAGCATGTTCAGAACCATGTTTCTGTGAATAACTCCTGAACCGTAAGTCCTAGACGCTCGCTCTTGGCTGCATTCGATTCAGCTCGTGGCAGCCAGTCTAAAAAACACTATCTTGGACTTCTCTGCATGTTTCCCAGGCGAGAAATTGGCAGCATGTTCAGAACCATGTTTCTGTGAATAACTCCTGAACCGTAAGTCCTAGACGCTCGATCTTGGCGGCATTCGTCTCAGCGCCTGGCAATTAGTATAGGAGCACTGTGTTTGACTTCTCTGGATGTTTCCCAGGCGAGTTATTGACAAGTAAATCCTAGACGCTCGATCTTGGTTATTTTCGCTTTCGCGGCTGGCAGTAAAAGAACCATGTTTCTGTGAATAACTCCTGAACCGTAAGTCCTAGACGCTCGCTCTTGGCTGCATTCGATTCAGCTCGTGGCAGCCAGTCTAAAAAACACTATCTTGGACTTCTCTGCATGTTTCCCAGGCGAGAAATTGGCAGCATGTTCAGAACCATGTTTCTGTGAATAACTCCTGAACCGTAAGTCCTAGACGCTCGCTCTTGGCTGCATTCGATTCAGCTCGTGGCAGCCAGTCTAAAAAACACTATCTTGGACTTCTCTGCATGTTTCCCAGGCGAGCAATTGGCAGCATGTTCAGAACCATGTTTCTGTGAATAACTCCTGAACCGTAAGTCCTAGACGCTCGCTCTTGGCTGCATTCGATTCAGCTCGTGGCAGCCAGTCTAAAAAACACTATCTTGGACTTCTCTGCATGTTTCCCAGGCGAGAAATTGGCAGCATGTTCAGAACCATGTTTCTGTGAATAACTCCTGAACCGTAAGTCCTAGACGCTCGCTCTTGGCTGCATTCGATTCAGCTCGTGGCAGCCAGTCTAAAAAACACTATCTTGGACTTCTCTGCATGTTTCCCAGGCGAGCAATTGGCAGCATGTTCAGAACCATGTTTCTGTGAATAACTCCTGAACCGTAAGTCCTAGACGCTCGCTCTTGGCTGCATTCGATTCAGCTCGTGGCAGCCAGTCTAAAAAACACTATCTTGGACTTCTCTGCATGTTTCCCAGGCGAGCAATTGGCAGCATGTTCAGAACCATGTTTCTGTGAATAACTCCTGAACAGTAAGTCCTAGACGCTCGCTCTTGGCTGCATTCGATTCAGCTCGTGGCAGCCAGTCTAAAAAACACTATCTTGGACTTCTCTGCATGTTTCCCAGGCGAGCAATTGGCAGCATGTTCAGAACCATGTTTCTGTGAATAACTCCTGAACCGTAAGTCACAGACGCTCGCTCTTGGCTGCATTCGATTCAGCTCGTGGCAGCCAGTCTAAAAAACACTATCTTGGACTTCTCTGCATGTTCCTAAGGCAAATGTTTCTAAAGCTAATTCTTGAACCGTAAGTCCTAGACGCTCGATCTTGGCGGCATTCGTCTCAGCGCCTGGCAATTAGTATAGGAGCACTGTGTTTGACTTCTCTGGATGTTTCCCAGGCGAGTTATTGACAAGTAAATCCTAGACGCTCGATCTTGGTTATTTTCGCTTTCGCGGCTGGCAGTAAAAGAACCATGTTTCTGTGAATAACTCCTGAACCGTAAGTCCTAGACGCTCGCTCTTGGCTGCATTCGATTCAGCTCGTGGCAGCCAGTCTAAAAAACACTATCTTGGACTTCTCTGCATGTTTCCCAGGCGAGAAATTGGCAGCATGTTCAGAACCATGTTTCTGTGAATAACTCCTGAACCGTAAGTCCTAGACGCTCGCTCTTGGCTGCATTCGATTCAGCTCGTGGCAGCCAGTCTAAAAAACACTATCTTGGACTTCTCTGCATGTTTCCCAGGCGAGCAATTGGCAGCATGTTCAGAACCATGTTTCTGTGAATAACTCCTGAACCGTAAGTCCTAGACGCTCGCTCTTGGCTGCATTCGATTCAGCTCGTGGCAGCCAGTCTAAAAAACACTATCTTGGACTTCTCTGCATGTTTCCCAGGCGAGAAATTGGCAGCATGTTCAGAACCATGTTTCTGTGAATAACTCCTGAACCGTAAGTCCTAGACGCTCGCTCTTGGCTGCATTCGATTCAGCTCGTGGCAGCCAGTCTAAAAAACACTATCTTGGACTTCTCTGCATGTTTCCCAGGCGAGCAATTGGCAGCATGTTCAGAACCATGTTTCTGTGAATAACTCCTGAACCGTAAGTCCTAGACGCTCGCTCTTGGCTGCATTCGATTCAGCTCGTGGCAGCCAGTCTAAAAAACACTATCTTGGACTTCTCTGCATGTTTCCCAGGCGAGCAATTGGCAGCATGTTCAGAACCATGTTTCTGTGAATAACTCCTGAACAGTAAGTCCTAGACGCTCGCTCTTGGCTGCATTCGATTCAGCTCGTGGCAGCCAGTCTAAAAAACACTATCTTGGACTTCTCTGCATGTTTCCCAGGCGAGCAATTGGCAGCATGTTCAGAACCATGTTTCTGTGAATAACTCCTGAACCGTAAGTCACAGACGCTCGCTCTTGGCTGCATTCGATTCAGCTCGTGGCAGCCAGTCTAAAAAACACTATCTTGGACTTCTCTGCATGTTCCTAAGGCAAATGTTTCTAAAGCTAATTCTTGAACCGTAAGTCCTAGACGCTCGATCTTGGCGGCATTCGTCTCAGCGCCTGGCAATTAGTATAGGAGCACTGTGTTTGACTTCTCTGGATGTTTCCCAGGCGAGTTATTGACAAGTAAATCCTAGACGCTCGATCTTGGTTATTTTCGCTTTCGCGGCTGGCAGTAAAAGAACCATGTTTCTGTGAATAACTCCTGAACCGTAAGTCCTAGACGCTCGCTCTTGGCTGCATTCGATTCAGCTCGTGGCAGCCAGTCTAAAAAACACTATCTTGGACTTCTCTGCATGTTTCCCAGGCGAGAAATTGGCAGCATGTTCAGAACCATGTTTCTGTGAATAACTCCTGAACCGTAAGTCCTAGACGCTCGCTCTTGGCTGCATTCGATTCAGCTCGTGGCAGCCAGTCTAAAAAACACTATCTTGGACTTCTCTGCATGTTTCCCAGGCGAGCAATTGGCAGCATGTTCAGAACCATGTTTCTGTGAATAACTCCTGAACCGTAAGTCCTAGACGCTCGCTCTTGGCTGCATTCGATTCAGCTCGTGGCAGCCAGTCTAAAAAACACTATCTTGGACTTCTCTGCATGTTTCCCAGGCGAGAAATTGGCAGCATGTTCAGAACCATGTTTCTGTGAATAACTCCTGAACCGTAAGTCCTAGACGCTCGCTCTTGGCTGCATTCGATTCAGCTCGTGGCAGCCAGTCTAAAAAACACTATCTTGGACTTCTCTGCATGTTTCCCAGGCGAGCAATTGGCAGCATGTTCAGAACCATGTTTCTGTGAATAACTCCTGAACCGTAAGTCCTAGACGCTCGCTCTTGGCTGCATTCGATTCAGCTCGTGGCAGCCAGTCTAAAAAACACTATCTTGGACTTCTCTGCATGTTTCCCAGGCGAGAAATTGGCAGCATGTTCAGAACCATGTTTCTGTGAATAACTCCTGAACCGTAAGTCCTAGACGCTCGATCTTGGCGGCATTCGTCTCAGCGCCTGGCAATTAGTATAGGAGCACTGTGTTTGACTTCTCTGGATGTTTCCCAGGCGAGTTATTGACAAGTAAATCCTAGACGCTCGATCTTGGTTATTTTCGCTTTCGCGGCTGGCAGTAAAAGAACCATGTTTCTGTGAATAACTCCTGAACCGTAAGTCCTAGACGCTCGCTCTTGGCTGCATTCGATTCAGCTCGTGGCAGCCAGTCTAAAAAACACTATCTTGGACTTCTCTGCATGTTTCCCAGGCGAGCAATTGGCAGCATGTTCAGAACCATGTTTCTGTGAATAACTCCTGAACCGTAAGTCCTAGACGCTCGCTCTTGGCTGCATTCGATTCAGCTCGTGGCAGCCAGTCTAAAAAACACTATCTTGGACTTCTCTGCATGTTTCCCAGGCGAGAAATTGGCAGCATGTTCAGAACCATGTTTCTGTGAATAACTCCTGAACCGTAAGTCCTAGACGCTCGATCTTGGCGGCATTCGTCTCAGCGCCTGGCAATTAGTATAGGAGCACTGTGTTTGACTTCTCTGGATGTTTCCCAGGCGAGTTATTGACAAGTAAATCCTAGACGCTCGATCTTGGTTATTTTCGCTTTCGCGGCTGGCAGTAAAAGAACCATGTTTCTGTGAATAACTCCTGAACCGTAAGTCCTAGACGCTCGCTCTTGGCTGCATTCGATTCAGCTCGTGGCAGCCAGTCTAAAAAACACTATCTTGGACTTCTCTGCATGTTTCCCAGACGAGAAATTGGCAGCATGTTCAGAACCATGTTTCTGTGAATAACTCCTGAACCGTAAGTCCTAGACGCTCGCTCTTGGCTGCATTCGATTCAGCTCGTGGCAGCCAGTCTAAAAAACACTATCTTGGACTTCTCTGCATGTTTCCCAGGCGAGAAATTGGCAGCATGTTCAGAACCATGTTTCTGTGAATAACTCCTGAACCGTAAGTCCTAGACGCTCGATCTTGGCGGCATTCGTCTCAGCGCCTGGCAATTAGTATAGGAGCACTGTGTTTGACTTCTCTGGATGTTTCCCAGGCGAGTTATTGACAAGTAAATCCTAGACGCTCGATCTTGGTTATTTTCGCTTTCGCGGCTGGCAGTTAAAGAACCATGTTTCTGTGAATAACTCCTGAACCGTAAGTCCTAGACGCTCGCTCTTGGCTGCATTCGATTCAGCTCGTGGCAGCCAGTCTAAAAAACACTATCTTGGACTTCTCTGCATGTTTCCCAGACGAGAAATTGGCAGCATGTTCAGAACCATGTTTCTGTGAATAACTCCTGAACCGTAAGTCCTAGACGCTCGATCTTGGCGGCATTCGTCTCAGCGCCTGGCAGTTAGTATAGGAGCACTGTGTTTGACTTCTCTGGATGTTTCCCAGGCGAGTTATTGACAAGTAAATCCTAGACGCTCGATCTTGGTTATTTTCGCTTTCGCGGCTGGCAGTAAAAGAACCATGTTTCTGTGAATAACTCCTGAACCGTAAGTCCTAGACGCTCGCTCTTGGCTGCATTCGATTCAGCTCGTGGCAGCCAGTCTAAAAAACACTATCTTGGACTTCTCTGCATGTTTCCCAGGCGAGAAATTGGCAGCATGTTCAGAACCATGTTTCTGTGAATAACTCCTGAACCGTAAGTCCTAGACGCTCGCTCTTGGCTGCATTCGATTCAGCTCGTGGCAGCCAGTCTAAAAAACACTATCTTGGACTTCTCTGCATGTTTCCCAGGCGAGCAATTGGCAGCATGTTCAGAACCATGTTTCTGTGAATAACTCCTGAACCGTAAGTCCTAGACGCTCGCTCTTGGCTGCATTCGATTCAGCTCGTGGCAGCCAGTCTAAAAAACACTATCTTGGACTTCTCTGCATGTTCCTAAGGCAAATGTTTCTAAAGCTAATTCTTGAACCGTAAGTCCTAGACGCTCGATCTTGGCGGCATTCGTCTCAGCGCCTGGCAATTATTATAGGAGCACTGTGTTTGACTTCTCTGGATGTTTCCCAGGCGAGTTATTGACAAGTAAATCCTAGACGCTCGATCTTGGTTATTTTCGCTTTCGCGGCTGGCAGTAAAAGAACCATGTTTCTGTGAATAACTCCTGAACCGTAAGTCCTAGACGCTCGCTCTTGGCTGCATTCGATTCAGCTCGTGGCAGCCAGTCTAAAAAACACTATCTTGGACTTCTCTGCATGTTTCCCAGGCGAGCAATTGGCAGCATGTTCAGAACCATGTTTCTGTGAATAACTCCTGAACCGTAAGTCCTAGACGCTCGCTCTTGGCTGCATTCGATTCAGCTCGTGGCAGCCAGTCTAAAAAACACTATCTTGGACTTCTCTGCATGTTTCCCAGGCGAGCAATTGGCAGCATGTTCAGAACCATGTTTCTGTGAATAACTCCTGAACCGTAAGTCCTAGACGCTCGCTCTTGGCTGCATTCGATTCAGCTCGTGGCAGCCAGTCTAAAAAACACTATCTTGGACTTCTCTGCATGTTTCCCAGGCGAGCAATTGGCAGCATGTTCAGAACCATGTTTCTGTGAATAACTCCTGAACCGTAAGTCACAGACGCTCGCTCTTGGCTGCTTTCGATTCAGCTCGTGGCAGCCAGTCTAAAAAACACTATCTTGGACTTCTCTGCATGTTCCTAAGGCAAATGTTTCTAAAGCTAATTCTTGAACCGTAAGTCCTAGACGCTCGATCTTGGCGGCATTCGTCTCAGCGCCTGGCAATTAGTATAGGAGCACTGTGTTTGACTTCTCTGGATGTTTCCCAGGCGAGTTATTGACAAGTAAATCCTAGACGCTCGATCTTGGTTATTTTCGCTTTCGCGGCTGGCAGTAAAAGAACCATGTTTCTGTGAATAACTCCTGAACCGTAAGTCCTAGACGCTCGCTCTTGGCTGCATTCGATTCAGCTCGTGGCAGCCAGTCTAAAAAACACTATCTTGGACTTCTCTGCATGTTTCCCAGGCGAGAAATTGGCAGCATGTTCAGAACCATGTTTCTGTGAATAACTCCTGAACCGTAAGTCCTAGACGCTCGATCTTGGCGGCATTCGTCTCAGCGCCTGGCAATTAGTATAGGAGCACTGTGTTTGACTTCTCTGGATGTTTCCCAGGCGAGTTATTGACAAGTAAATCCTAGACGCTCGATCTTGGTTATTTTCGCTTTCGCGGCTGGCAGTAAAAGAACCATGTTTCTGTGAATAACTCCTGAACCGTAAGTCCTAGACGCTCGCTCTTGGCTGCATTCGATTCAGCTCGTGGCAGCCAGTCTAAAAAACACTATCTTGGACTTCTCTGCATGTTTCCCAGGCGAGCAATTGGCAGCATGTTCAGAACCATGTTTCTGTGAATAACTCCTGAACCGTAAGTCCTAGACGCTCGCTCTTGGCTGCATTCGATTCAGCTCGTGGCAGCCAGTCTAAAAAACACTATCTTGGACTTCTCTGCATGTTTCCCAGGCGAGCAATTGGCAGCATGTTCAGAACCATGTTTCTGTGAATAACTCCTGAACCGTAAGTCCTAGACGCTCGCTCTTGGCTGCATTCGATTCAGCTCGTGGCAGCCAGTCTAAAAAACACTATCTTGGACTTCTCTGCATGTTTCCCAGGCGAGAAATTGGCAGCATGTTCAGAACCATGTTTCTGTGAATAACTCCTGAACCGTAAGTCCTAGACGCTCGCTCTTGGCTGCATTCGATTCAGCTCGTGGCAGCCAGTCTAAAAAACACTATCTTGGACTTCTCTGCATGTTTCCCAGGCGAGCAATTGGCAGCATGTTCAGAACCATGTTTCTGTGAATAACTCCTGAACCGTAAGTCCTAGACGCTCGCTCTTGGCTGCATTCGATTCAGCTCGTGGCAGCCAGTCTAAAAAACACTATCTTGGACTTCTCTGCATGTTTCCCAGGCGAGCAATTGGCAGCATGTTCAGAACCATGTTTCTGTGAATAACTCCTGAACCGTAAGTCCTAGACGCTCGCTCTTGGCTGCATTCGATTCAGCTCGTGGCAGCCAGTCTAAAAAACACTATCTTGGACTTCTCTGCATGTTTCCCAGGCGAGAAATTGGCAGCATGTTCAGAACCATGTTTCTGTGAATAACTCCTGAACCGTAAGTCCTAGACGCTCGATCTTGGCGGCATTCGTCTCAGCGCCTGGCAATTAGTATAGGAGCACTGTGTTTGACTTCTCTGGATGTTTCCCAGGCGAGTTATTGACAAGTAAATCCTAGACGCTCGATCTTGGTTATTTTCGCTTTCGCGGCTGGCAGTAAAAGAACCATGTTTCTGTGAATAACTCCTGAACCGTAAGTCCTAGACGCTCGCTCTTGGCTGCATTCGATTCAGCTCGTGGCAGCCAGTCTAAAAAACACTATCTTGGACTTCTCTGCATGTTTCCCAGGCGAGAAATTGGCAGCATGTTCAGAACCATGTTTCTGTGAATAACTCCTGAACCGTAAGTCCTAGACGCTCGCTCTTGGCTGCATTCGATTCAGCTCGTGGCAGCCAGTCTAAAAAACACTATCTTGGACTTCTCTGCATGTTTCCCAGGCGAGCAATTGGCAGCATGTTCAGAACCATGTTTCTGTGAATAACTCCTGAACCGTAAGTCCTAGACGCTCGCTCTTGGCTGCATTCGATTCAGCTCGTGGCAGCCAGTCTAAAAAACACTATCTTGGACTTCTCTGCATGTTTCCCAGGCGAGAAATTGGCAGCATGTTCAGAACCATGTTTCTGTGAATAACTCCTGAACCGTAAGTCCTAGACGCTCGCTCTTGGCTGCATTCGATTCAGCTCGTGGCAGCCAGTCTAAAAAACACTATCTTGGACTTCTCTGCATGTTTCCCAGGCGAGCAATTGGCAGCATGTTCAGAACCATGTTTCTGTGAATAACTCCTGAACCGTAAGTTCTAGACGCTCGCTCTTGGCTGCATTCGATTCAGCTCGTGGCAGCCAGTCTAAAAAACACTATCTTGGACTTCTCTGCATGTTTCCCAGGCGAGAAATTGGCAGCATGTTCAGAACCATGTTTCTGTGAATAACTCCTGAACCGTAAGTCCTAGACGCTCGATCTTGGCGGCATTCGTCTCAGCGCCTGGCAATTAGTATAGGAGCACTGTGTTTGACTTCTCTGGATGTTTCCCAGGCGAGTTATTGACAAGTAAATCCTAGACGCTCGATCTTGGTTATTTTCGCTTTCGCGGCTGGCAGTAAAAGAACCATGTTTCTGTGAATAACTCCTGAACCGTAAGTCCTAGACGCTCGCTCTTGGCTGCATTCGATTCAGCTCGTGGCAGCCAGTCTAAAAAACACTATCTTGGACTTCTCTGCATGTTTCCCAGGCGAGCAATTGGCAGCATGTTCAGAACCATGTTTCTGTGAATAACTCCTGAACCGTAAGTCCTAGACGCTCGCTCTTGGCTGCATTCGATTCAGCTCGTGGCAGCCAGTCTAAAAAACACTATCTTGGACTTCTCTGCATGTTTCCCAGGCGAGAAATTGGCAGCATGTTCAGAACCATGTTTCTGTGAATAACTCCTGAACCGTAAGTCCTAGACGCTCGCTCTTGGCTGCATTCGATTCAGCTCGTGGCAGCCAGTCTAAAAAACACTATCTTGGACTTCTCTGCATGTTTCCCAGGCGAGAAATTGGCAGCATGTTCAGAACCATGTTTCTGTGAATAACTCCTGAACCGTAAGTCCTAGACGCTCGATCTTGGCGGCATTCGTCTCAGCGCCTGGCAATTAGTATAGGAGCACTGTGTTTGACTTCTCTGGATGTTTCCCAGGCGAGTTATTGACAAGTAAATCCTAGACGCTCGATCTTGGTTATTTTCGCTTTCGCGGCTGGCAGTAAAAGAACCATGTTTCTGTGAATAACTCCTGAACCGTAAGTCCTAGACGCTCGCTCTTGGCTGCATTCGATTCAGCTCGTGGCAGCCAGTCTAAAAAACACTATCTTGGACTTCTCTGCATGTTTCCCAGGCGAGAAATTGGCAGCATGTTCAGAACCATGTTTCTGTGAATAACTCCTGAACCGTAAGTCCTAGACGCTCGATCTTGGCGGCATTCGTCTCAGCGCCTGGCAATTAGTATAGGAGCACTGTGTTTGACTTCTCTGGATGTTTCCCAGGCGAGTTATTGACAAGTAAATCCTAGACGCTCGATCTTGGTTATTTTCGCTTTCGCGGCTGGCAGTAAAAGAACCATGTTTCTGTGAATAACTCCTGAACCGTAAGTCCTAGACGCTCGCTCTTGGCTGCATTCGATTCAGCTCGTGGCAGCCAGTCTAAAAAACACTATCTTGGACTTCTCTGCATGTTTCCCAGGCGAGAAATTGGCAGCATGTTCAGAACCATGTTTCTGTGAATAACTCCTGAACCGTAAGTCCTAGACGCTCGCTCTTGGCTGCATTCGATTCAGCTCGTGGCAGCCAGTCTAAAAAACACTATCTTGGACTTCTCTGCATGTTTCCCAGGCGAGCAATTGGCAGCATGTTCAGAACCATGTTTCTGTGAATAACTCCTGAACCGTAAGTCCTAGACGCTCGCTCTTGGCTGCATTCGATTCAGCTCGTGGCAGCCAGTCTAAAAAACACTATCTTGGACTTCTCTGCATGTTTCCCAGGCGAGAAATTGGCAGCATGTTCAGAACCATGTTTCTGTGAATAACTCCTGAACCGTAAGTCCTAGACGCTCGCTCTTGGCTGCATTCGATTCAGCTCGTGGCAGCCAGTCTAAAAAACACTATCTTGGACTTCTCTGCATGTTTCCCAGACGAGCAATTGGCAGCATGTTCAGAACCATGTTTCTGTGAATAACTCCTGAACCGTAAGTTCTAGACGCTCGCTCTTGGCTGCATTCGATTCAGCTCGTGGCAGCCAGTCTAAAAAACACTATCTTGGACTTCTCTGCATGTTTCCCAGGCGAGCAATTGGCAGCATGTTCAGAACCATGTTTCTGTGAATAACTCCTGAACCGTAAGTTCTAGACGCTCGCTCTTGGCTGCATTCGATTCAGCTCGTGGCAGCCAGTCTAAAAAACACTATCTTGGACTTCTCTGCATGTTTCCCAGGCGAGAAATTGGCAGCATGTTCAGAACCATGTTTCTGTGAATAACTCCTGAACCGTAAGTCCTAGACGCTCGATCTTGGCGGCATTCGTCTCAGCGCCTGGCAATTAGTATAGGAGCACTGTGTTTGACTTCTCTGGATGTTTCCCAGGCGAGTTATTGACAAGTAAATCCTAGACGCTCGATCTTGGTTATTTTCGCTTTCGCGGCTGGCAGTAAAAGAACCATGTTTCTGTGAATAACTCCTGAACCGTAAGTCCTAGACGCTCGCTCTTGGCTGCATTCGATTCAGCTCGTGGCAGCCAGTCTAAAAAACACTATCTTGGACTTCTCTGCATGTTTCCCAGGCGAGCAATTGGCAGCATGTTCAGAACCATGTTTCTGTGAATAACTCCTGAACCGTAAGTCCTAGACGCTCGCTCTTGGCTGCATTCGATTCAGCTCGTGGCAGCCAGTCTAAAAAACACTATCTTGGACTTCTCTGCATGTTTCCCAGGCGAGAAATTGGCAGCATGTTCAGAACCATGTTTCTGTGAATAACTCCTGAACCGTAAGTCCTAGACGCTCGCTCTTGGCTGCATTCGATTCAGCTCGTGGCAGCCAGTCTAAAAAACACTATCTTGGACTTCTCTGCATGTTTCCCAGGCGAGAAATTGGCAGCATGTTCAGAACCATGTTTCTGTGAATAACTCCTGAACCGTAAGTCCTAGACGCTCGATCTTGGCGGCATTCGTCTCAGCGCCTGGCAATTAGTATAGGAGCACTGTGTTTGACTTCTCTGGATGTTTCCCAGGCGAGTTATTGACAAGTAAATCCTAGACGCTCGATCTTGGTTATTTTCGCTTTCGCGGCTGGCAGTAAAAGAACCATGTTTCTGTGAATAACTCCTGAACCGTAAGTCCTAGACGCTCGCTCTTGGCTGCATTCGATTCAGCTCGTGGCAGCCAGTCTAAAAAACACTATCTTGGACTTCTCTGCATGTTTCCCAGACGAGAAATTGGCAGCATGTTCAGAACCATGTTTCTGTGAATAACTCCTGAACCGTAAGTCCTAGACGCTCGATCTTGGCGGCATTCGTCTCAGCGCCTGGCAATTAGTATAGGAGCACTGTGTTTGACTTCTCTGGATGTTTCCCAGGCGAGTTATTGACAAGTAAATCCTAGACGCTCGATCTTGGTTATTTTCGCTTTCGCGGCTGGCAGTAAAAGAACCATGTTTCTGTGAATAACTCCTGAACCGTAAGTCCTAGACGCTCGCTCTTGGCTGCATTCGATTCAGCTCGTGGCAGCC
The DNA here is from genome assembly GCF_050947455.1 of Rhinoderma darwinii. NCBI lineage: Eukaryota > Metazoa > Chordata > Amphibia > Anura > Rhinodermatidae > Rhinoderma > Rhinoderma darwinii. The sequence goes on from NW_027464474.1 coordinate 51,882, forward strand.
AGTCTAAAAAACACTATCTTGGACTTCTCTGCATGTTTCCCAGGCGAGAAATTGGCAGCATGTTCAGAACCATGTTTCTGTGAATAACTCCTGAACCGTAAGTCCTAGACGCTCGCTCTTGGCTGCATTCGATTCAGCTCGTGGCAGCCAGTCTAAAAAACACTATCTTGGACTTCTCTGCATGTTTCCCAGGCGAGCAATTGGCAGCATGTTCAGAACCATGTTTCTGTGAATAACTCCTGAACCGTAAGTCCTAGACGCTCGCTCTTGGCTGCATTCGATTCAGCTCGTGGCAGCCAGTCTAAAAAACACTATCTTGGACTTCTCTGCATGTTTCCCAGGCGAGCAATTGGCAGCATGTTCAGAACCATGTTTCTGTGAATAACTCCTGAACCGTAAGTCCTAGACGCTCGCTCTTGGCTGCATTCGATTCAGCTCGTGGCAGCCAGTCTAAAAAACACTATCTTGGACTTCTCTGCATGTTTCCCAGGCGAGAAATTGGCAGCATGTTCAGAACCATGTTTCTGTGAATAACTCCTGAACCGTAAGTCCTAGACGCTCGCTCTTGGCTGCATTCGATTCAGCTCGTGGCAGCCAGTCTAAAAAACACTATCTTGGACTTCTCTGCATGTTTCCCAGGCGAGCAATTGGCAGCATGTTCAGAACCATGTTTCTGTGAATAACTCCTGAACCGTAAGTCCTAGACGCTCGCTCTTGGCTGCATTCGATTCAGCTCGTGGCAGCCAGTCTAAAAAACACTATCTTGGACTTCTCTGCATGTTCCTAAGGCAAATGTTTCTAAAGCTAATTCTTGAACCGTAAGTCCTAGACGCTCGATCTTGGCGGCATTCGTCTCAGCGCCTGGCAATTAGTATAGGAGCACTGTGTTTGACTTCTCTGGATGTTTCCCAGGCGAGTTATTGACAAGTAAATCCTAGACGCTCGATCTTGGTTATTTTCGCTTTCGCGGCTGGCAGTAAAAGAACCATGTTTCTGTGAATAACTCCTGAACCGTAAGTCCTAGACGCTCGCTCTTGGCTGCATTCGATTCAGCTCGTGGCAGCCAGTCTAAAAAACACTATCTTGGACTTCTCTGCATGTTTCCCAGGCGAGAAATTGGCAGCATGTTCAGAACCATGTTTCTGTGAATAACTCCTGAACCGTAAGTCCTAGACGCTCGCTCTTGGCTGCATTCGATTCAGCTCGTGGCAGCCAGTCTAAAAAACACTATCTTGGACTTCTCTGCATGTTCCTAAGGCAAATGTTTCTAAAGCTAATTCTTGAACCGTAAGTCCTAGACGCTCGATCTTGGCGGCATTCGTCTCAGCGCCTGGCAATTAGTATAGGAGCACTGTGTTTGACTTCTCTGGATGTTTCCCAGGCGAGTTATTGACAAGTAAATCCTAGACGCTCGATCTTGGTTATTTTCGCTTTCGCGGCTGGCAGTAAAAGAACCATGTTTCTGTGAATAACTCCTGAACCGTAAGTCCTAGACGCTCGCTCTTGGCTGCATTCGATTCAGCTCGTGGCAGCCAGTCTAAAAAACACTATCTTGGACTTCTCTGCATGTTTCCCAGGCGAGAAATTGGCAGCATGTTCAGAACCATGTTTCTGTGAATAACTCCTGAACCGTAAGTCCTAGACGCTCGCTCTTGGCTGCATTCGATTCAGCTCGTGGCAGCCAGTCTAAAAAACACTATCTTGGACTTCTCTGCATGTTCCTAAGGCAAATGTTTCTAAAGCTAATTCTTGAACCGTAAGTCCTAGACGCTCGATCTTGGCGGCATTCGTCTCAGCGCCTGGCAATTAGTATAGGAGCACTGTGTTTGACTTCTCTGGATGTTTCCCAGGCGAGTTATTGACAAGTAAATCCTAGACGCTCGATCTTGGTTATTTTCGCTTTCGCGGCTGGCAGTAAAAGAACCATGTTTCTGTGAATAACTCCTGAACCGTAAGTCCTAGACGCTCGCTCTTGGCTGCATTCGATTCAGCTCGTGGCAGCCAGTCTAAAAAACACTATCTTGGACTTCTCTGCATGTTTCCCAGGCGAGAAATTGGCAGCATGTTCAGAACCATGTTTCTGTGAATAACTCCTGAACCGTAAGTCCTAGACGCTCGCTCTTGGCTGCATTCGATTCAGCTCGTGGCAGCCAGTCTAAAAAACACTATCTTGGACTTCTCTGCATGTTCCTAAGGCAAATGTTTCTAAAGCTAATTCTTGAACCGTAAGTCCTAGACGCTCGATCTTGGCGGCATTCGTCTCAGCGCCTGGCAATTAGTATAGGAGCACTGTGTTTGACTTCTCTGGATGTTTCCCAGGCGAGTTATTGACAAGTAAATCCTAGACGCTCGATCTTGGTTATTTTCGCTTTCGCGGCTGGCAGTAAAAGAACCATGTTTCTGTGAATAACTCCTGAACCGTAAGTCCTAGACGCTCGCTCTTGGCTGCATTCGATTCAGCTCGTGGCAGCCAGTCTAAAAAACACTATCTTGGACTTCTCTGCATGTTTCCCAGGCGAGAAATTGGCAGCATGTTCAGAACCATGTTTCTGTGAATAACTCCTGAACCGTAAGTCCTAGACGCTCGCTCTTGGCTGCATTCGATTCAGCTCGTGGCAGCCAGTCTAAAAAACACTATCTTGGACTTCTCTGCATGTTCCTAAGGCAAATGTTTCTAAAGCTAATTCTTGAACCGTAAGTCCTAGACGCTCGATCTTGGCGGCATTCGTCTCAGCGCCTGGCAATTAGTATAGGAGCACTGTGTTTGACTTCTCTGGATGTTTCCCAGGCGAGTTATTGACAAGTAAATCCTAGACGCTCGATCTTGGTTATTTTCGCTTTCGCGGCTAGCAGTAAAAGAACCATGTTTCTGTGAATAACTCCTGAACCGTAAGTCCTAGACGCTCGCTCTTGGCTGCATTCGATTCAGCTCGTGGCAGCCAGTCTAAAAAACACTATCTTGGACTTCTCTGCATGTTTCCCAGGCGAGAAATTGGCAGCATGTTCAGAACCATGTTTCTGTGAATAACTCCTGAACCGTAAGTCCTAGACGCTCGCTCTTGGCTGCATTCAATTCAGCTCGTGGCAGCCAGTCTAAAAAACACTATCTTGGACTTCTCTGCATGTTTCCCAGGCGAGCAATTGGCAGCATGTTCAGAACCATGTTTCTGTGAATAACTCCTGAACCGTAAGTCCTAGACGCTCGCTCTTGGCTGCATTCGATTCAGCTCGTGGCAGCCAGTCTAAAAAACACTATCTTGGACTTCTCTGCATGTTTCCCAGGCGAGAAATTGGCAGCATGTTCAGAACCATGTTTCTGTGAATAACTCCTGAACCGTAAGTCCTAGACGCTCGCTCTTGGCTGCATTCGATTCAGCTCGTGGCAGCCAGTCTAAAAAACACTATCTTGGACTTCTCTGCATGTTCCTAAGGCAAATGTTTCTAAAGCTAATTCTTGAACCGTAAGTCCTAGACACTCGATCTTGGCGGCATTCGTCTCAGCGCCTGGCAATTAGTATAGGAGCACTGTGTTTGACTTCTCTGGATGTTTCCCAGGCGAGTTATTGACAAGTAAATCCTAGACGCTCGATCTTGGTTATTTTCGCTTTCGCGGCTAGCAGTAAAAGAACCATGTTTCTGTGAATAACTCCTGAACCGTAAGTCCTAGACGCTCGCTCTTGGCTGCATTCGATTCAGCTCGTGGCAGCCAGTCTAAAAAACACTATCTTGGACTTCTCTGCATGTTTCCCAGGCGAGAAATTGGCAGCATGTTCAGAACCATGTTTCTGTGAATAACTCCTGAACCGTAAGTCCTAGACGCTCGCTCTTGGCTGCATTCGATTCAGCTCGTGGCAGCCAGTCTAAAAAACACTATCTTGGACTTCTCTGCATGTTTCCCAGGCGAGCAATTGGCAGCATGTTCAGAACCATGTTTCTGTGAATAACTCCTGAACCGTAAGTCCTAGACGCTCGCTCTTGGCTGCATTCGATTCAGCTCGTGGCAGCCAGTCTAAAAAACACTATCTTGGACTTCTCTGCATGTTTCCCAGGCGAGAAATTGGCAGCATGTTCAGAACCATGTTTCTGTGAATAACTCCTGAACCGTAAGTCCTAGACGCTCGCTCTTGGCTGCATTCGATTCAGCTCGTGGCAGCCAGTCTAAAAAACACTATCTTGGACTTCTCTGCATGTTTCCCAGGCGAGCAATTGGCAGCATGTTCAGAACCATGTTTCTGTGAATAACTCCTGAACCGTAAGTCCTAGACGCTCGCTCTTGGCTGCATTCGATTCAGCTCGTGGCAGCCAGTCTAAAAAACACTATCTTGGACTTCTCTGCATGTTTCCCAGGCGAGAAATTGGCAGCATGTTCAGAACCATGTTTCTGTGAATAACTCCTGAACCGTAAGTCCTAGACGCTCGATCTTGGCGGCATTCGTCTCAGCGCCTGGCAATTAGTATAGGAGCACTGTGTTTGACTTCTCTGGATGTTTCCCTGGCGAGTTATTGACAAGTAAATCCTAGACGCTCGATCTTGGTTATTTTCGCTTTCGCGGCTGGCAGTAAAAGAACCATGTTTCTGTGAATAACTCCTGAACCGTAAGTCCTAGACGCTCGCTCTTGGCTGCATTCGATTCAGCTCGTGGCAGCCAGTCTAAAAAACACTATCTTGGACTTCTCTGCATGTTTCCCAGACGAGAAATTGGCAGCATGTTCAGAACCATGTTTCTGTGAATAACTCCTGAACCGTAAGTCCTAGACGCTCGATCTTGGCGGCATTCGTCTCAGCGCCTGGCAATTAGTATAGGAGCACTGTGTTTGACTTCTCTGGATGTTTCCCAGGCGAGTTATTGACAAGTAAATCCTAGACGCTCGATCTTGGTTATTTTCGCTTTCGCGGCTGGCAGTAAAAGAACCATGTTTCTGTGAATAACTCCTGAACCGTAAGTCCTAGACGCTCGCTCTTGGCTGCATTCGATTCAGCTCGTGGCAGCCAGTCTAAAAAACACTATCTTGGACTTCTCTGCATGTTTCCCAGGCGAGAAATTGGCAGCATGTTCAGAACCATGTTTCTGTGAATAACTCCTGAACCGTAAGTCCTAGACGCTCGCTCTTGGCTGCATTCGATTCAGCTCGTGGCAGCCAGTCTAAAAAACACTATCTTGGACTTCTCTGCATGTTTCCCAGGCGAGCAATTGGCAGCATGTTCAGAACCATGTTTCTGTGAATAACTCCTGAACCGTAAGTCCTAGACGCTCGCTCTTGGCTGCATTCGATTCAGCTCGTGGCAGCCAGTCTAAAAAACACTATCTTGGACTTCTCTGCATGTTTCCCAGGCGAGCAATTGGCAGCATGTTCAGAACCATGTTTCTGTGAATAACTCCTGAACCGTAAGTCCTAGACGCTCGCTCTTGGCTGCATTCGATTCAGCTCGTGGCAGCCAGTCTAAAAAACACTATCTTGGACTTCTCTGCATGTTTCCCAGGCGAGAAATTGGCAGCATGTTCAGAACCATGTTTCTGTGAATAACTCCTGAACCGTAAGTCCTAGACGCTCGCTCTTGGCTGCATTCGATTCAGCTCGTGGCAGCCAGTCTAAAAAACACTATCTTGGACTTCTCTGCATGTTTCCCAGGCGAGCAATTGGCAGCATGTTCAGAACCATGTTTCTGTGAATAACTCCTGAACCGTAAGTCCTAGACGCTCGCTCTTGGCTGCATTCGATTCAGCTCGTGGCAGCCAGTCTAAAAAACACTATCTTGGACTTCTCTGCATGTTTCCCAGGCGAGCAATTGGCAGCATGTTCAGAACCATGTTTCTGTGAATAACTCCTGAACCGTAAGTCCTAGACGCTCGATCTTGGCGGCATTCGTCTCAGCGCCTGGCAATTAGTATAGGAGCACTGTGTTTGACTTCTCTGGATGTTTCCCAGGCGAGTTATTGACAAGTAAATCCTAGACGCTCGATCTTGGTTATTTTCGCTTTCGCGGCTGGCAGTAAAAGAACCATGTTTCTGTGAATAACTCCTGAACCGTAAGTCCTAGACGCTCGCTCTTGGCTGCATTCGATTCAGCTCGTGGCAGCCAGTCTAAAAAACACTATCTTGGACTTCTCTGCATGTTTCCCAGGCGAGAAATTGGCAGCATGTTCAGAACCATGTTTCTGTGAATAACTCCTGAACCGTAAGTCCTAGACGCTCGCTCTTGGCTGCATTCGATTCAGCTCGTGGCAGCCAGTCTAAAAAACACTATCTTGGACTTCTCTGCATGTTTCCCAGGCGAGCAATTGGCAGCATGTTCAGAACCATGTTTCTGTGAATAACTCCTGAACCGTAAGTCCTAGACGCTCGCTCTTGGCTGCATTCGATTCAGCTCGTGGCAGCCAGTCTAAAAAACACTATCTTGGACTTCTCTGCATGTTTCCCAGGCGAGAAATTGGCAGCATGTTCAGAACCATGTTTCTGTGAATAACTCCTGAACCGTAAGTCCTAGACGCTCGCTCTTGGCTGCATTCGATTCAGCTCGTGGCAGCCAGTCTAAAAAACACTATCTTGGACTTCTCTGCATGTTTCCCAGGCGAGCAATTGGCAGCATGTTCAGAACCATGTTTCTGTGAATAACTCCTGAACCGTAAGTCCTAGACGCTCGCTCTTGGCTGCATTCTATTCAGCTCGTGGCAGCCAGTCTAAAAAACACTATCTTGGACTTCTCTGCATGTTTCCCAGGCGAGAAATTGGCAGCATGTTCAGAACCATGTTTCTGTGAATAACTCCTGAACCGTAAGTCCTAGACGCTCGATCTTGGCGGCATTCGTCTCAGCGCCTGGCAATTAGTATAGGAGCACTGTGTTTGACTTCTCTGGATGTTTCCCAGGCGAGTTATTGACAAGTAAATCCTAGACGCTCGATCTTGGTTATTTTCGCTTTCGCGGCTGGCAGTAAAAGAACCATGTTTCTGTGAATAACTCCTGAACCGTAAGTCCTAGACGCTCGCTCTTGGCTGCATTCGATTCAGCTCGTGGCAGCCAGTCCAAAAAACACTATCTTGGACTTCTCTGCATGTTTCCCAGGCGAGAAATTGGCAGCATGTTCAGAACCATGTTTCTGTGAATAACTCCTGAACCGTAAGTCCTAGACGCTCGATCTTGGCGGCATTCGTCTCAGCGCCTGGCAATTAGTATAGGAGCACTGTGTTTGACTTCTCTGGATGTTTCCCAGGCGAGTTATTGACAAGTAAATCCTAAACGCTCGATCTTGGTTATTTTCGCTTTCGCGGCTGGCAGTAAAAGAACCATGTTTCTGTGAATAACTCCTGAACCGTAAGTCCTAGACGCTCGCTCTTGGCTGCATTCGATTCAGCTCGTGGCAGCCAGTCTAAAAAACACTATCTTGGACTTCTCTGCATGTTTCCCAGACGAGAAATTGGCAGCATGTTCAGAACCATGTTTCTGTGAATAACTCCTGAACCGTAAGTCCTAGACGCTCGATCTTGGCGGCATTCGTCTCAGCGCCTGGCAATTAGTATAGGAGCACTGTGTTTGACTTCTCTGGATGTTTCCCAGGCGAGTTATTGACAAGTAAATCCTAGACGCTCGATCTTGGTTATTTTCGCTTTCGCGGCTGGCAGTAAAAGAACCATGTTTCTGTGAATAACTCCTGAACCGTAAGTCCTAGACGCTCGCTCTTGGCTGCATTCGATTCAGCTCGTGGCAGCCAGTCTAAAAAACACTATCTTGGACTTCTCTGCATGTTTCCCAGGCCAGAAATTGGCAGCATGTTCAGAACCATGTTTCTGTGAATAACTCCTGAACCGTAAGTCCTAGACGCTCGCTCTTGGCTGCATTCGATTCAGCTCGTGGCAGCCAGTCTAAAAAACACTATCTTGGACTTTTCTGCATGTTTCCCAGGCGAGCAATTGGCAGCATGTTCAGAACCATGTTTCTGTGAATAACCCCTGAACCGTAAGTCCTAGACGCTCGCTCTTGGCTGCATTCGATTCAGCTCGTGGCAGCCAGTCTAAAAAACACTATCTTGGACTTCTCTGCATGTTTCCCAGGCGAGCAATTGGCAGCATGTTCAGAACCATGTTTCTGTGAATAACTCCTGAACCGTAAGTCCTAGACGCTCGATCTTGGCGGCATTCGTCTCAGCGCCTGGCAATTAGTATAGGAGCACTGTGTTTGACTTCTCTGGATGTTTCCCAGGCGAGTTATTGACAAGTAAATCCTAGACGCTCGATCTTGGTTATTTTCGCTTTCGCGGCTGGCAGTAAAAGAACCATGTTTCTGTGAATAACTCCTGAACCGTAAGTCCTAGACGCTCGCTCTTGGCTGCATTCGATTCAGCTCGTGGCAGCCAGTCCAAAAAACACTATCTTGGACTTCTCTGCATGTTTCCCAGGCGAGAAATTAGCAGCATGTTCAGAACCATGTTTCTGTGAATAACTCCTGAACCGTAAGTCCTAGACGCTCGATCTTGGCGGCATTCGTCTCAGCGCCTGGCAATTAGTATAGGAGCACTGTGTTTGACTTCTCTGGATGTTTCCCAGGCGAGTTATTGACAAGTAAATCCTAGACGCTCGATCTTGGTTATTTTCGCTTTCGCGGCTGGCAGTAAAAGAACCATGTTTCTGTGAATAACTCCTGAACCGTAAGTCCTAGACGCTCGCTCTTGGCTGCATTCGATTCAGCTCGTGGCAGCCAGTCTAAAAAACACTATCTTGGACTTTTCTGCATGTTTCCCAGACGAGAAATTGGCAGCATGTTCAGAACCATGTTTCTGTGAATAACTCCTGAACCGTAAGTCCTAGACGCTCGATCTTGGCGGCATTCGTCTCAGCGCCTGGCAATTAGTATAGGAGCACTGTGTTTGACTTCTCTGGATGTTTCCCAGGCGAGTTATTGACAAGTAAATCCTAGACGCTCGATCTTGGTTATTTTCGCTTTCGCGGCTGGCAGTAAAAGAACCATGTTTCTGTGAATAACTCCTGAACCGTAAGTCCTAGACGCTCGCTCTTGGCTGCATTCGATTCAGCTCGTGGCAGCCAGTCTAAAAAACACTATCTTGGACTTCTCTGCATGTTTCCCAGGCGAGCAATTGGCAGCATGTTCAGAACCATGTTTCTGTGAATAACTCCTGAACCGTAAGTCCTAGACGCTCGCTCTTGGCTGCATTCGATTCAGCTCGTGGCAGCCAGTCTAAAAAACACTATCTTGGACTTCTCTGCATGTTTCCCAGGCGAGCAATTGGCAGCATGTTCAGAACCATGTTTCTGTGAATAACTCCTGAACCGTAAGTCCTAGACGCTCGCTCTTGGCTGCATTCGATTCAGCTCGTGGCAGCCAGTCTAAAAAACACTATCTTGGACTTCTCTGCATGTTTCCCAGGCGAGCAATTGGCAGCATGTTCAGAACCATGTTTCTGTGAATAACTCCTGAACCGTAAGTCCTAGACGCTCGCTCTTGGCTGCATTCGATTCAGCTCGTGGCAGCCAGTCTAAAAAACACTATCTTGGACTTCTCTGCATGTTTCCCAGGCGAGAAATTGGCAGCATGTTCAGAACCATGTTTCTGTGAATAACTCCTGAACCGTAAGTCCTAGACGCTCGCTCTTGGCTGCATTCGATTCAGCTCGTGGCAGCCAGTCTAAAAAACACTATCTTGGACTTCTCTGCATGTTTCCCAGGCGAGCAATTGGCAGCATGTTCAGAACCATGTTTCTGTGAATAACTCCTGAACCGTAAGTCCTAGACGCTCGCTCTTGGCTGCATTCGATTCAGCTCGTGGCAGCCAGTCTAAAAAACACTATCTTGGACTTCTCTGCATGTTTCCCAGGCGAGCAATTGGCAGCATGTTCAGAACCATGTTTCTGTGAATAACTCCTGAACCGTAAGTCCTAGACGCTCGCTCTTGGCTGCATTCGATTCAGCTCGTGGCAGCCAGTCTAAAAAACACTATCTTGGACTTCTCTGCATGTTTCCCAGGCGAGCAATTGGCAGCATGTTCAGAACCATGTTTCTGTGAATAACTCCTGAACCGTAAGTCACAGACGCTCGCTCTTGGCTGCATTCGATTCAGCTCGTGGCAGCCAGTCTAAAAAACACTATCTTGGACTTCTCTGCATGTTCCTAAGGCAAATGTTTCTAAAGCTAATTCTTGAACCGTAAGTCCTAGACGCTCGATCTTGGCGGCATTCGTCTCAGCGCCTGGCAATTAGTATAGGAGCACTGTGTTTGACTTCTCTGGATGTTTCCCAGGCGAGAAATTGGCAGCATGTTCAGAACCATGTTTCTGTGAATAACTCCTGAACCGTAAGTCCTAGACGCTCGCTCTTGGCTGCATTCGATTCAGCTCGTGGCAGCCAGTCTAAAAAACACTATCTTGGACTTCTCTGCATGTTTCCCAGGCGAGCAATTGGCAGCATGTTCAGAACCATGTTTCTGTGAATAACTCCTGAACCGTAAGTCCTAGACGCTCGCTCTTGGCTGCATTCTATTCAGCTCGTGGCAGCCAGTCTAAAAAACACTATCTTGGACTTCTCTGCATGTTTCCCAGGCGAGAAATTGGCAGCATGTTCAGAACCATGTTTCTGTGAATAACTCCTGAACCGTAAGTCCTAGACGCTCGATCTTGGCGGCATTCGTCTCAGCGCCTGGCAATTAGTATAGGAGCACTGTGTTTGACTTCTCTGGATGTTTCCCAGGCGAGTTATTGACAAGTAAATCCTAGACGCTCGATCTTGGTTATTTTCGCTTTCGCGGCTGGCAGTAAAAGAACCATGTTTCTGTGAATAACTCCTGAACCGTAAGTCCTAGACGCTCGCTCTTGGCTGCATTCGATTCAGCTCGTGGCAGCCAGTCCAAAAAACACTATCTTGGACTTCTCTGCATGTTTCCCAGGCGAGAAATTGGCAGCATGTTCAGAACCATGTTTCTGTGAATAACTCCTGAACCGTAAGTCCTAGACGCTCGATCTTGGCGGCATTCGTCTCAGCGCCTGGCAATTAGTATAGGAGCACTGTGTTTGACTTCTCTGGATGTTTCCCAGGCGAGTTATTGACAAGTAAATCCTAGACGCTCGATCTTGGTTATTTTCGCTTTCGCGGCTGGCAGTAAAAGAACCATGTTTCTGTGAATAACTCCTGAACCGTAAGTCCTAGACGCTCGCTCTTGGCTGCATTCGATTCAGCTCGTGGCAGCCAGTCTAAAAAACACTATCTTGGACTTCTCTGCATGTTTCCCAGACGAGAAATTGGCAGCATGTTCAGAACCATGTTTCTGTGAATAACTCCTGAACCGTAAGTCCTAGACGCTCGATCTTGGCGGCATTCGTCTCAGCGCCTGGCAATTAGTATAGGAGCACTGTGTTTGACTTCTCTGGATGTTTCCCAGGCGAGTTATTGACAAGTAAATCCTAGACGCTCGATCTTGGTTATTTTCGCTTTCGCGGCTGGCAGTAAAAGAACCATGTTTCTGTGAATAACTCCTGAACCGTAAGTCCTAGACGCTCGCTCTTGGCTGCATTCGATTCAGCTCGTGGCAGCCAGTCTAAAAAACACTATCTTGGACTTCTCTGCATGTTTCCCAGGCGAGAAATTGGCAGCATGTTCAGAACCATGTTTCTGTGAATAACTCCTGAACCGTAAGTCCTAGACGCTCGCTCTTGGCTGCATTCGATTCAGCTCATGGCAGCCAGTCTAAAAAACACTATCTTGGACTTCTCTGCATGTTTCCCAGGCGAGAAATTGGCAGCATGTTCAGAACCATGTTTCTGTGAATAACTCCTGAACCGTAAGTCCTAGACGCTCGCTCTTGGCTGCATTCGATTCAGCTCGTGGCAGCCAGTCTAAAAAACACTATCTTGGACTTCTCTGCATGTTTCCCAGGCGAGCAATTGGCAGCATGTTCAGAACCATGTTTCTGTGAATAACTCCTGAACCGTAAGTCCTAGACGCTCGATCTTGGCGGCATTCGTCTCAGCGCCTGGCAATTAGTATAGGAGCACTGTGTTTGACTTCTCTGGATGTTTCCCAGGCGAGTTATTGACAAGTAAATCCTAGACGCTCGATCTTGGTTATTTTCGCTTTCGCGGCTGGCAGTAAAAGAACCATGTTTCTGTGAATAACTCCTGAACCGTAAGTCCTAGACGCTCGCTCTTGGCTGCATTCGATTCAGCTCGTGGCAGCCAGTCCAAAAAACACTATCTTGGACTTCTCTGCATGTTTCCCAGGCGAGAAATTAGCAGCATGTTCAGAACCATGTTTCTGTGAATAACTCCTGAACCGTAAGTCCTAGACGCTCGATCTTGGCGGCATTCGTCTCAGCGCCTGGCAATTAGTATAGGAGCACTGTGTTTGACTTCTCTGGATGTTTCCCAGGCGAGTTATTGACAAGTAAATCCTAGACGCTCGATCTTGGTTATTTTCGCTTTCGCGGCTGGCAGTAAAAGAACCATGTTTCTGTGAATAACTCCTGAACCGTAAGTCCTAGACGCTCGCTCTTGGCTGCATTCGATTCAGCTCGTGGCAGCCAGTCTAAAAAACACTATCTTGGACTTTTCTGCATGTTTCCCAGACGAGAAATTGGCAGCATGTTCAGAACCATGTTTCTGTGAATAACTCCTGAACCGTAAGTCCTAGACGCTCGATCTTGGCGGCATTCGTCTCAGCGCCTGGCAATTAGTATAGGAGCACTGTGTTTGACTTCTCTGGATGTTTCCCAGGCGAGTTATTGACAAGTAAATCCTAGACGCTCGATCTTGGTTATTTTCGCTTTCGCGGCTGGCAGTAAAAGAACCATGTTTCTGTGAATAACTCCTGAACCGTAAGTCCTAGACGCTCGCTCTTGGCTGCATTCGATTCAGCTCGTGGCAGCCAGTCTAAAAAACACTATCTTGGACTTCTCTGCATGTTTCCCAGGCGAGAAATTGGCAGCATGTTCAGAACCATGTTTCTGTGAATAACTCCTGAACCGTAAGTCCTAGACGCTCGCTCTTGGCTGCATTCGATTCAGCTCGTGGCAGCCAGTCTAAAAAACACTATCTTGGACTTCTCTGCATGTTTCCCAGGCGAGCAATTGGCAGCATGTTCAGAACCATGTTTCTGTGAATAACTCCTGAACCGTAAGTCCTAGACGCTCGCTCTTGGCTGCATTCGATTCAGCTCGTGGCAGCCAGTCTAAAAAACACTATCTTGGACTTCTCTGCATGTTTCCCAGGCGAGCAATTGGCAGCATGTTCAGAACCATGTTTCTGTGAATAACTCCTGAACCGTAAGTCCTAGACGCTCGCTCTTGGCTGCATTCGATTCAGCTCGTGGCAGCCAGTCTAAAAAACACTATCTTGGACTTCTCTGCATGTTTCCCAGGCGAGCAATTGGCAGCATGTTCAGAACCATGTTTCTGTGAATAACTCCTGAACCGTAAGTCCTAGACGCTCGCTCTTGGCTGCATTCGATTCAGCTCGTGGCAGCCAGTCTAAAAAACACTATCTTGGACTTCTCTGCATGTTTCCCAGGCGAGAAATTGGCAGCATGTTCAGAACCATGTTTCTGTGAATAACTCCTGAACCGTAAGTCCTAGACGCTCGCTCTTGGCTGCATTCGATTCAGCTCGTGGCAGCCAGTCTAAAAACACTATCTTGGACTTCTCTGCATGTTTCCCAGGCGAGCAATTGGCAGCATGTTCAGAACCATGTTTCTGTGAATAACTCCTGAACCGTAAGTCCTAGACGCTCGCTCTTGGCTGCATTCGATTCAGCTCGTGGCAGCCAGTCTAAAAAACACTATCTTGGACTTCTCTGCATGTTTCCCAGGCGAGCAATTGGCAGCATGTTCAGAACCATGTTTCTGTGAATAACTCCTGAACCGTAAGTCCTAGACGCTCGCTCTTGGCTGCATTCGATTCAGCTCGTGGCAGCCAGTCTAAAAAACACTATCTTGGACTTCTCTGCATGTTTCCCAGGCGAGCAATTGGCAGCATGTTCAGAACCATGTTTCTGTGAATAACTCCTGAACCGTAAGTCACAGACGCTCGCTCTTGGCTGCATTCGATTCAGCTCGTGGCAGCCAGTCTAAAAAACACTATCTTGGACTTCTCTGCATGTTCCTAAGGCAAATGTTTCTAAAGCTAATTCTTGAACCGTAAGTCCTAGACGCTCGATCTTGGCGGCATTCGTCTCAGCGCCTGGCAATTAGTATAGGAGCACTGTGTTTGACTTCTCTGGATGTTTCCCAGGCGAGTTATTGACAAGTAAATCCTAGACGCTCGATCTTGGTTATTTTCGCTTTCGCGGCTGGCAGTAAAAGAACCATGTTTCTGTGAATAACTCCTGAACCGTAAGTCCTAGACGCTCGCTCTTGGCTGCATTCGATTCAGCTCGTGGCAGCCAGTCTAAAAAACACTATCTTGGACTTCTCTGCATGTTTCCCAGGCGAGCAATTGGCAGCATGTTCAGAACCATGTTTCTGTGAATAACTCCTGAACCGTAAGTCCTAGACGCTCGCTCTTGGCTGCATTCGATTCAGCTCGTGGCAGCCAGTCTAAAAAACACTATCTTGGACTTCTCTGCATGTTTCCCAGGCGAGCAATTGGCAGCATGTTCAGAACCATGTTTCTGTGAATAACTCCTGAACCGTAAGTCCTAGACGCTCGCTCTTGGCTGCATTCGATTCAGCTCGTGGCAGCCAGTCTAAAAAACACTATCTTGGACTTCTCTGCATGTTTCCCAGGCGAGCAATTGGCAGCATGTTCAGAACCATGTTTCTGTGAATAACTCCTGAACCGTAAGTCACAGACGCTCGCTCTTGGCTGCATTCGATTCAGCTCGTGGCAGCCAGTCTAAAAAACACTATCTTGGACTCCTCTGCATGTTCCTAAGGCAAATTTTTCTAAAGCTAATTCTTGAACCGTAAGTCCTAGACGCTCGATCTTGGCGGCATTCGTCTCAGCGCCTGGCAATTAGTATAGGAGCACTGTGTTTGACTTCTCTGGATGTTTCCCAGGCGAGTTATTGACAAGTAAATCCTAGACGCTCGATCTTGGTTATTTTCGCTTTCGCGGCTGGCAGTAAAAGAACCATGTTTCTGTGAATAACTCCTGAACCGTAAGTCCTAGACGCTCGCTCTTGGCTGCATTCGATTCAGCTCGTGGCAGCCAGTCTAAAAAACACTATCTTGGACTTCTCTGCATGTTTCCCAGGCGAGCAATTGGCAGCATGTTCAGAACCATGTTTCTGTGAATAACTCCTGAACCGTAAGTCCTAGACGCTCGCTCTTGGCTGCATTCGATTCAGCTCGTGGCAGCCAGTCTAAAAAACACTATCTTGGACTTCTCTGCATGTTCCTAAGGCAAATGTTTCTAAAGCTAATTCTTGAACCGTAAGTCCTAGACGCTCGATCTTGGCGGCATTCGTCTCAGCGCCTGGCAATTAGTATAGGAGCACTGTGTTTGACTTCTCTGGATGTTTCCCAGGCGAGTTATTGACAAGTAAATCCTAGACGCTCGATCTTGGTTATTTTCGCTTTCGCGGCTGGCAGTAAAAGAACCATGTTTCTGTGAATAACTCCTGAACCGTAAGTCCTAGACGCTCGCTCTTGGCTGCATTCGATTCAGCTCGTGGCAGCCAGTCTAAAAAACACTATCTTGGACTTCTCTGCATGTTTCCCAGGCGAGCAATTGGCAGCATGTTCAGAACCATGTTTCTGTGAATAACTCCTGAACCGTAAGTCCTAGACGCTCGCTCTTGGCTGCATTCGATTCAGCTCGTGGCAGCCAGTCTAAAAAACACTATCTTGGACTTCTCTGCATGTTTCCCAGGCGAGCAATTGGCAGCATGTTCAGAACCATGTTTCTGTGAATAACTCCTGAACAGTAAGTCCTAGACGCTCGCTCTTGGCTGCATTCGATTCAGCTCGTGGCAGCCAGTCTAAAAAACACTATCTTGGACTTCTCTGCATGTTTCCCAGGCGAGCAATTGGCAGCATGTTCAGAACCATGTTTCTGTGAATAACTCCTGAACCGTAAGTCACAGACGCTCGCTCTTGGCTGCATTCGATTCAGCTCGTGGCAGCCAGTCTAAAAAACACTATCTTGGACTTCTCTGCATGTTCCTAAGGCAAATGTTTCTAAAGCTAATTCTTGAACCGTAAGTCCTAGACGCTCGATCTTGGCGGCATTCGTCTCAGCGCCTGGCAATTAGTATAGGAGCACTGTGTTTGACTTCTCTGGATGTTTCCCAGGCGAGTTATTGACAAGTAAATCCTAGACGCTCGATCTTGGTTATTTTCGCTTTCGCGGCTGGCAGTAAAAGAACCATGTTTCTGTGAATAACTCCTGAACCGTAAGTCCTAGACGCTCGCTCTTGGCTGCATTCGATTCAGCTCGTGGCAGCCAGTCTAAAAAACACTATCTTGGACTTCTCTGCATGTTCCTAAGGCAAATGTTTCTAAAGCTAATTCTTGAACCGTAAGTCCTAGACGCTCGATCTTGGCGGCATTCGTCTCAGCGCCTGGCAATTAGTATAGGAGCACTGTGTTTGACTTCTCTGGATGTTTCCCAGGCGAGTTATTGACAAGTAAATCCTAGACGCTCGATCTTGGTTATTTTCGCTTTCGCGGCTGGCAGTAAAAGAACCATGTTTCTGTGAATAACTCCTGAACCGTAAGTCCTAGACGCTCGCTCTTGGCTGCATTCGATTCAGCTCGTGGCAGCCAGTCTAAAAAACACTATCTTGGACTTCTCTGCATGTTTCCCAGGCGAGAAATTGGCAGCATGTTCAGAACCATGTTTCTGTGAATAACTCCTGAACCGTAAGTCCTAGACGCTCGCTCTTGGCTGCATTCGATTCAGCTCGTGGCAGCCAGTCTAAAAAACACTATCTTGGACTTCTCTGCATGTTTCCCAGGCGAGCAATTGGCAGCATGTTCAGAACCATGTTTCTGTGAATAACTCCTGAACCGTAAGTCCTAGACGCTCGCTCTTGGCTGCATTCGATTCAGCTCGTGGCAGCCAGTCTAAAAAACACTATCTTGGACTTCTCTGCATGTTTCCCAGGCGAGCAATTGGCAGCATGTTCAGAACCATGTTTCTGTGAATAACTCCTGAACAGTAAGTCCTAGACGCTCGCTCTTGGCTGCATTCGATTCAGCTCGTGGCAGCCAGTCTAAAAAACACTATCTTGGACTTCTCTGCATGTTTCCCAGGCGAGCAATTGGCAGCATGTTCAGAACCATGTTTCTGTGAATAACTCCTGAACCGTAAGTCACAGACGCTCGCTCTTGGCTGCATTCGATTCAGCTCGTGGCAGCCAGTCTAAAAAACACTATCTTGGACTTCTCTGCATGTTCCTAAGGCAAATGTTTCTAAAGCTAATTCTTGAACCGTAAGTCCTAGACGCTCGATCTTGGCGGCATTCGTCTCAGCGCCTGGCAATTAGTATAGGAGCACTGTGTTTGACTTCTCTGGATGTTTCCCAGGCGAGTTATTGACAAGTAAATCCTAGACGCTCGATCTTGGTTATTTTCGCTTTCGCGGCTGGCAGTAAAAGAACCATGTTTCTGTGAATAACTCCTGAACCGTAAGTCCTAGACGCTCGCTCTTGGCTGCATTCGATTCAGCTCGTGGCAGCCAGTCTAAAAAACACTATCTTGGACTTCTCTGCATGTTCCTAAGGCAAATGTTTCTAAAGCTAATTCTTGAACCGTAAGTCCTAGACGCTCGATCTTGGCGGCATTCGTCTCAGCGCCTGGCAATTAGTATAGGAGCACTGTGTTTGACTTCTCTGGATGTTTCCCAGGCGAGTTATTGACAAGTAAATCCTAGACGCTCGATCTTGGTTATTTTCGCTTTCGCGGCTGGCAGTAAAAGAACCATGTTTCTGTGAATAACTCCTGAACCGTAAGTCCTAGACGCTCGCTCTTGGCTGCATTCGATTCAGCTCGTGGCAGCCAGTCTAAAAAACACTATCTTGGACTTCTCTGCATGTTTCCCAGGCGAGAAATTGGCAGCATGTTCAGAACCATGTTTCTGTGAATAACTCCTGAACCGTAAGTCCTAGACGCTCGCTCTTGGCTGCATTCGATTCAGCTCGTGGCAGCCAGTCTAAAAAAACACTATCTTGGACTTCTCTGCATGTTTCCCAGGCGAGCAATTGGCAGCATGTTCAGAACCATGTTTCTGTGAATAACTCCTGAACCGTAAGTCCTAGACGCTCGCTCTTGGCTGCATTCGATTCAGCTCGTGGCAGCCAGTCTAAAAAACACTATCTTGGACTTCTCTGCATGTTTCCCAGGCGAGAAATTGGCAGCATGTTCAGAACCATGTTTCTGTGAATAACTCCTGAACCGTAAGTCCTAGACGCTCGCTCTTGGCTGCATTCGATTCAGCTCGTGGCAGCCAGTCTAAAAAACACTATCTTGGACTTCTCTGCATGTTTCCCAGGCGAGCAATTGGCAGCATGTTCAGAACCATGTTTCTGTGAATAACTCCTGAACCGTAAGTCCTAGACGCTCGCTCTTGGCTGCATTCGATTCAGCTCGTGGCAGCCAGTCTAAAAAACACTATCTTGGACTTCTCTGCATGTTTCCCAGGCGAGAAATTGGCAGCATGTTCAGAACCATGTTTCTGTGAATAACTCCTGAACCGTAAGTCCTAGACGCTCGATCTTGGCGGCATTCGTCTCAGCGCCTGGCAATTAGTATAGGAGCACTGTGTTTGACTTCTCTGGATGTTTCCCAGGCGAGTTATTGACAAGTAAATCCTAGACGCTCGATCTTGGTTATTTTCGCTTTCGCGGCTGGCAGTAAAAGAACCATGTTTCTGTGAATAACTCCTGAACCGTAAGTCCTAGACGCTCGCTCTTGGCTGCATTCGATTCAGCTCGTGGCAGCCAGTCTAAAAAACACTATCTTGGACTTCTCTGCATGTTTCCCAGGCGAGCAATTGGCAGCATGTTCAGAACCATGTTTCTGTGAATAACTCCTGAACCGTAAGTCCTAGACGCTCGCTCTTGGCTGCATTCGATTCAGCTCGTGGCAGCCAGTCTAAAAAACACTATCTTGGACTTCTCTGCATGTTTCCCAGGCGAGAAATTGGCAGCATGTTCAGAACCATGTTTCTGTGAATAACTCCTGAACCGTAAGTCCTAGACGCTCGATCTTGGCGGCATTCGTCTCAGCGCCTGGCAATTAGTATAGGAGCACTGTGTTTGACTTCTCTGGATGTTTCCCAGGCGAGTTATTGACAAGTAAATCCTAGACGCTCGATCTTGGTTATTTTCGCTTTCGCGGCTGGCAGTAAAAGAACCATGTTTCTGTGAATAACTCCTGAACCGTAAGTCCTAGACGCTCGCTCTTGGCTGCATTCGATTCAGCTCGTGGCAGCCAGTCTAAAAAACACTATCTTGGACTTCTCTGCATGTTTCCCAGGCGAGCAATTGGCAGCATGTTCAGAACCATGTTTCTGTGAATAACTCCTGAACCGTAAGTCCTAGACGCTCGCTCTTGGCTGCATTCGATTCAGCTCGTGGCAGCCAGTCTAAAAAACACTATCTTGGACTTCTCTGCATGTTTCCCAGGCGAGCAATTGGCAGCATGTTCAGAACCATGTTTCTGTGAATAACTCCTGAACAGTAAGTCCTAGACGCTCGCTCTTGGCTGCATTCGATTCAGCTCGTGGCAGCCAGTCTAAAAAACACTATCTTGGACTTCTCTGCATGTTTCCCAGGCGAGCAATTGGCAGCATGTTCAGAACCATGTTTCTGTGAATAACTCCTGAACCGTAAGTCACAGACGCTCGCTCTTGGCTGCATTCGATTCAGCTCGTGGCAGCCAGTCTAAAAAACACTATCTTGGACTTCTCTGCATGTTCCTAAGGCAAATGTTTCTAAAGCTAATTCTTGAACCGTAAGTCCTAGACGCTCGATCTTGGCGGCATTCGTCTCAGCGCCTGGCAATTAGTATAGGAGCACTGTGTTTGACTTCTCTGGATGTTTCCCAGGCGAGTTATTGACAAGTAAATCCTAGACGCTCGATCTTGGTTATTTTCGCTTTCGCGGCTGGCAGTAAAAGAACCATGTTTCTGTGAATAACTCCTGAACCGTAAGTCCTAGACGCTCGCTCTTGGCTGCATTCGATTCAGCTCGTGGCAGCCAGTCTAAAAAACACTATCTTGGACTTCTCTGCATGTTCCTAAGGCAAATGTTTCTAAAGCTAATTCTTGAACCGTAAGTCCTAGACGCTCGATCTTGGCGGCATTCGTCTCAGCGCCTGGCAATTAGTATAGGAGCACTGTGTTTGACTTCTCTGGATGTTTCCCAGGCGAGTTATTGACAAGTAAATCCTAGACGCTCGATCTTGGTTATTTTCGCTTTCGCGGCTGGCAGTAAAAGAACCATGTTTCTGTGAATAACTCCTGAACCGTAAGTCCTAGACGCTCGCTCTTGGCTGCATTCGATTCAGCTCGTGGCAGCCAGTCTAAAAAACACTATCTTGGACTTCTCTGCATGTTTCCCAGGCGAGCAATTGGCAGCATGTTCAGAACCATGTTTCTGTGAATAACTCCTGAACCGTAAGTCCTAGACGCTCGCTCTTGGCTGCATTCGATTCAGCTCGTGGCAGCCAGTCTAAAAAACACTATCTTGGACTTCTCTGCATGTTTCCCAGGCGAGCAATTGGCAGCATGTTCAGAACCATGTTTCTGTGAATAACTCCTGAACAGTAAGTCCTAGACGCTCGCTCTTGGCTGCATTCGATTCAGCTCGTGGCAGCCAGTCTAAAAAACACTATCTTGGACTTCTCTGCATGTTTCCCAGGCGAGCAATTGGCAGCATGTTCAGAACCATGTTTCTGTGAATAACTCCTGAACCGTAAGTCACAGACGCTCGCTCTTGGCTGCATTCGATTCAGCTCGTGGCAGCCAGTCTAAAAAACACTATCTTGGACTTCTCTGCATGTTCCTAAGGCAAATGTTTCTAAAGCTAATTCTTGAACCGTAAGTCCTAGACGCTCGATCTTGGCGGCATTCGTCTCAGCGCCTGGCAATTAGTATAGGAGCACTGTGTTTGACTTCTCTGGATGTTTCCCAGGCGAGTTATTGACAAGTAAATCCTAGACGCTCGATCTTGGTTATTTTCGCTTTCGCGGCTGGCAGTAAAAGAACCATGTTTCTGTGAATAACTCCTGAACCGTAAGTCCTAGACGCTCGCTCTTGGCTGCATTCGATTCAGCTCGTGGCAGCCAGTCTAAAAAACACTATCTTGGACTTCTCTGCATGTTCCTAAGGCAAATGTTTCTAAAGCTAATTCTTGAACCGTAAGTCCTAGACGCTCGATCTTGGCGGCATTCGTCTCAGCGCCTGGCAATTAGTATAGGAGCACTGTGTTTGACTTCTCTGGATGTTTCCCAGGCGAGTTATTGACAAGTAAATCCTAGACGCTCGATCTTGGTTATTTTCGCTTTCGCGGCTGGCAGTAAAAGAACCATGTTTCTGTGAATAACTCCTGAACCGTAAGTCCTAGACGCTCGCTCTTGGCTGCATTCGATTCAGCTCGTGGCAGCCAGTCTAAAAAACACTATCTTGGACTTCTCTGCATGTTTCCCAGGCGAGAAATTGGCAGCATGTTCAGAACCATGTTTCTGTGAATAACTCCTGAACCGTAAGTCCTAGACGCTCGCTCTTGGCTGCATTCGATTCAGCTCGTGGCAGCCAGTCTAAAAAACACTATCTTGGACTTCTCTGCATGTTTCCCAGGCGAGCAATTGGCAGCATGTTCAGAACCATGTTTCTGTGAATAACTCCTGAACCGTAAGTCCTAGACGCTCGCTCTTGGCTGCATTCGATTCAGCTCGTGGCAGCCAGTCTAAAAAACACTATCTTGGACTTCTCTGCATGTTTCCCAGGCGAGCAATTGGCAGCATGTTCAGAACCATGTTTCTGTGAATAACTCCTGAACAGTAAGTCCTAGACGCTCGCTCTTGGCTGCATTCGATTCAGCTCGTGGCAGCCAGTCTAAAAAACACTATCTTGGACTTCTCTGCATGTTTCCCAGGCGAGCAATTGGCAGCATGTTCAGAACCATGTTTCTGTGAATAACTCCTGAACCGTAAGTCACAGACGCTCGCTCTTGGCTGCATTCGATTCAGCTCGTGGCAGCCAGTCTAAAAAACACTATCTTGGACTTCTCTGCATGTTCCTAAGGCAAATGTTTCTAAAGCTAATTCTTGAACCGTAAGTCCTAGACGCTCGATCTTGGCGGCATTCGTCTCAGCGCCTGGCAATTAGTATAGGAGCACTGTGTTTGACTTCTCTGGATGTTTCCCAGGCGAGTTATTGACAAGTAAATCCTAGACGCTCGATCTTGGTTATTTTCGCTTTCGCGGCTGGCAGTAAAAGAACCATGTTTCTGTGAATAACTCCTGAACCGTAAGTCCTAGACGCTCGCTCTTGGCTGCATTCGATTCAGCTCGTGGCAGCCAGTCTAAAAAACACTATCTTGGACTTCTCTGCATGTTCCTAAGGCAAATGTTTCTAAAGCTAATTCTTGAACCGTAAGTCCTAGACGCTCGATCTTGGCGGCATTCGTCTCAGCGCCTGGCAATTAGTATAGGAGCACTGTGTTTGACTTCTCTGGATGTTTCCCAGGCGAGTTATTGACAAGTAAATCCTAGACGCTCGATCTTGGTTATTTTCGCTTTCGCGGCTGGCAGTAAAAGAACCATGTTTCTGTGAATAACTCCTGAACCGTAAGTCCTAGACGCTCGCTCTTGGCTGCATTCGATTCAGCTCGTGGCAGCCAGTCTAAAAAACACTATCTTGGACTTCTCTGCATGTTTCCCAGGCGAGAAATTGGCAGCATGTTCAGAACCATGTTTCTGTGAATAACTCCTGAACCGTAAGTCCTAGACGCTCGCTCTTGGCTGCATTCGATTCAGCTCGTGGCAGCCAGTCTAAAAAACACTATCTTGGACTTCTCTGCATGTTTCCCAGGCGAGCAATTGGCAGCATGTTCAGAACCATGTTTCTGTGAATAACTCCTGAACCGTAAGTCCTAGACGCTCGCTCTTGGCTGCATTCGATTCAGCTCGTGGCAGCCAGTCTAAAAAACACTATCTTGGACTTCTCTGCATGTTTCCCAGGCGAGAAATTGGCAGCATGTTCAGAACCATGTTTCTGTGAATAACTCCTGAACCGTAAGTCCTAGACGCTCGCTCTTGGCTGCATTCGATTCAGCTCGTGGCAGCCAGTCTAAAAAACACTATCTTGGACTTCTCTGCATGTTTCCCAGGCGAGCAATTGGCAGCATGTTCAGAACCATGTTTCTGTGAATAACTCCTGAACCGTAAGTCCTAGACGCTCGCTCTTGGCTGCATTCGATTCAGCTCGTGGCAGCCAGTCTAAAAAACACTATCTTGGACTTCTCTGCATGTTTCCCAGGCGAGAAATTGGCAGCATGTTCAGAACCATGTTTCTGTGAATAACTCCTGAACCGTAAGTCCTAGACGCTCGATCTTGGCGGCATTCGTCTCAGCGCCTGGCAATTAGTATAGGAGCACTGTGTTTGACTTCTCTGGATGTTTCCCAGGCGAGTTATTGACAAGTAAATCCTAGACGCTCGATCTTGGTTATTTTCGCTTTCGCGGCTGGCAGTAAAAGAACCATGTTTCTGTGAATAACTCCTGAACCGTAAGTCCTAGACGCTCGCTCTTGGCTGCATTCGATTCAGCTCGTGGCAGCCAGTCTAAAAAACACTATCTTGGACTTCTCTGCATGTTTCCCAGGCGAGCAATTGGCAGCATGTTCAGAACCATGTTTCTGTGAATAACTCCTGAACCGTAAGTCCTAGACGCTCGCTCTTGGCTGCATTCGATTCAGCTCGTGGCAGCCAGTCTAAAAAACACTATCTTGGACTTCTCTGCATGTTTCCCAGGCGAGAAATTGGCAGCATGTTCAGAACCATGTTTCTGTGAATAACTCCTGAACCGTAAGTCCTAGACGCTCGATCTTGGCGGCATTCGTCTCAGCGCCTGGCAATTAGTATAGGAGCACTGTGTTTGACTTCTCTGGATGTTTCCCAGGCGAGTTATTGACAAGTAAATCCTAGACGCTCGATCTTGGTTATTTTCGCTTTCGCGGCTGGCAGTAAAAGAACCATGTTTCTGTGAATAACTCCTGAACCGTAAGTCCTAGACGCTCGCTCTTGGCTGCATTCGATTCAGCTCGTGGCAGCCAGTCTAAAAAACACTATCTTGGACTTCTCTGCATGTTTCCCAGACGAGAAATTGGCAGCATGTTCAGAACCATGTTTCTGTGAATAACTCCTGAACCGTAAGTCCTAGACGCTCGCTCTTGGCTGCATTCGATTCAGCTCGTGGCAGCCAGTCTAAAAAACACTATCTTGGACTTCTCTGCATGTTTCCCAGGCGAGAAATTGGCAGCATGTTCAGAACCATGTTTCTGTGAATAACTCCTGAACCGTAAGTCCTAGACGCTCGATCTTGGCGGCATTCGTCTCAGCGCCTGGCAATTAGTATAGGAGCACTGTGTTTGACTTCTCTGGATGTTTCCCAGGCGAGTTATTGACAAGTAAATCCTAGACGCTCGATCTTGGTTATTTTCGCTTTCGCGGCTGGCAGTAAAAGAACCATGTTTCTGTGAATAACTCCTGAACCGTAAGTCCTAGACGCTCGCTCTTGGCTGCATTCGATTCAGCTCGTGGCAGCCAGTCTAAAAAACACTATCTTGGACTTCTCTGCATGTTTCCCAGACGAGAAATTGGCAGCATGTTCAGAACCATGTTTCTGTGAATAACTCCTGAACCGTAAGTCCTAGACGCTCGATCTTGGCGGCATTCGTCTCAGCGCCTGGCAATTAGTATAGGAGCACTGTGTTTGACTTCTCTGGATGTTTCCCAGGCGAGTTATTGACAAGTAAATCCTAGACGCTCGATCTTGGTTATTTTCGCTTTCGCGGCTGGCAGTAAAAGAACCATGTTTCTGTGAATAACTCCTGAACCGTAAGTCCTAGACGCTCGCTCTTGGCTGCATTCGATTCAGCTCGTGGCAGCCAGTCTAAAAAACACTATCTTGGACTTCTCTGCATGTTTCCCAGGCGAGAAATTGGCAGCATGTTCAGAACCATGTTTCTGTGAATAACTCCTGAACCGTAAGTCCTAGACGCTCGCTCTTGGCTGCATTCGATTCAGCTCGTGGCAGCCAGTCTAAAAAACACTATCTTGGACTTCTCTGCATGTTTCCCAGGCGAGCAATTGGCAGCATGTTCAGAACCATGTTTCTGTGAATAACTCCTGAACCGTAAGTCCTAGACGCTCGCTCTTGGCTGCATTCGATTCAGCTCGTGGCAGCCAGTCTAAAAAACACTATCTTGGACTTCTCTGCATGTTCCTAAGGCAAATGTTTCTAAAGCTAATTCTTGAACCGTAAGTCCTAGACGCTCGATCTTGGCGGCATTCGTCTCAGCGCCTGGCAATTATTATAGGAGCACTGTGTTTGACTTCTCTGGATGTTTCCCAGGCGAGTTATTGACAAGTAAATCCTAGACGCTCGATCTTGGTTATTTTCGCTTTCGCGGCTGGCAGTAAAAGAACCATGTTTCTGTGAATAACTCCTGAACCGTAAGTCCTAGACGCTCGCTCTTGGCTGCATTCGATTCAGCTCGTGGCAGCCAGTCTAAAAAACACTATCTTGGACTTCTCTGCATGTTTCCCAGGCGAGCAATTGGCAGCATGTTCAGAACCATGTTTCTGTGAATAACTCCTGAACCGTAAGTCCTAGACGCTCGCTCTTGGCTGCATTCGATTCAGCTCGTGGCAGCCAGTCTAAAAAACACTATCTTGGACTTCTCTGCATGTTTCCCAGGCGAGCAATTGGCAGCATGTTCAGAACCATGTTTCTGTGAATAACTCCTGAACCGTAAGTCCTAGACGCTCGCTCTTGGCTGCATTCGATTCAGCTCGTGGCAGCCAGTCTAAAAAACACTATCTTGGACTTCTCTGCATGTTTCCCAGGCGAGCAATTGGCAGCATGTTCAGAACCATGTTTCTGTGAATAACTCCTGAACCGTAAGTCACAGACGCTCGCTCTTGGCTGCTTTCGATTCAGCTCGTGGCAGCCAGTCTAAAAAACACTATCTTGGACTTCTCTGCATGTTCCTAAGGCAAATGTTTCTAAAGCTAATTCTTGAACCGTAAGTCCTAGACGCTCGATCTTGGCGGCATTCGTCTCAGCGCCTGGCAATTAGTATAGGAGCACTGTGTTTGACTTCTCTGGATGTTTCCCAGGCGAGTTATTGACAAGTAAATCCTAGACGCTCGATCTTGGTTATTTTCGCTTTCGCGGCTGGCAGTAAAAGAACCATGTTTCTGTGAATAACTCCTGAACCGTAAGTCCTAGACGCTCGCTCTTGGCTGCATTCGATTCAGCTCGTGGCAGCCAGTCTAAAAAACACTATATTGGACTTCTCTGCATGTTTCCCAGGCGAGAAATTGGCAGCATGTTCAGAACCATGTTTCTGTGAATAACTCCTGAACCGTAAGTCCTAGACGCTCGATCTTGGCGGCATTCGTCTCAGCGCCTGGCAATTAGTATAGGAGCACTGTGTTTGACTTCTCTGGATGTTTCCCAGGCGAGTTATTGACAAGTAAATCCTAGACGCTCGATCTTGGTTATTTTCGCTTTCGCGGCTGGCAGTAAAAGAACCATGTTTCTGTGAATAACTCCTGAACCGTAAGTCCTAGACGCTCGCTCTTGGCTG
The DNA here is from genome assembly GCF_050947455.1 of Rhinoderma darwinii. Lineage (NCBI taxonomy): Eukaryota > Metazoa > Chordata > Amphibia > Anura > Rhinodermatidae > Rhinoderma > Rhinoderma darwinii. The sequence goes on from NW_027464474.1 coordinate 78,637, forward strand.
CATTCGATTCAGCTCGTGGCAGCCAGTCTAAAAAACACTATCTTGGACTTCTCTGCATGTTTCCCAGGCGAGCAATTGGCAGCATGTTCAGAACCATGTTTCTGTGAATAACTCCTGAACCGTAAGTCCTAGACGCTCGCTCTTGGCTGCATTCGATTCAGCTCGTGGCAGCCAGTCTAAAAAACACTATCTTGGACTTCTCTGCATGTTTCCCAGGCGAGCAATTGGCAGCATGTTCAGAACCATGTTTCTGTGAATAACTCCTGAACCGTAAGTCCTAGACGCTCGCTCTTGGCTGCATTCGATTCAGCTCGTGGCAGCCAGTCTAAAAAACACTATCTTGGACTTCTCTGCATGTTTCCCAGGCGAGAAATTGGCAGCATGTTCAGAACCATGTTTCTGTGAATAACTCCTGAACCGTAAGTCCTAGACGCTCGCTCTTGGCTGCATTCGATTCAGCTCGTGGCAGCCAGTCTAAAAAACACTATCTTGGACTTCTCTGCATGTTTCCCAGGCGAGAAATTGGCAGCATGTTCAGAACCATGTTTCTGTGAATAACTCCTGAACCGTAAGTCCTAGACGCTCGCTCTTGGCTGCATTCGATTCAGCTCGTGGCAGCCAGTCTAAAAAACACTATCTTGGACTTCTCTGCATGTTTCCCAGGCGAGCAATTGGCAGCATGTTCAGAACCATGTTTCTGTGAATAACTCCTGAACCGTAAGTCCTAGACGCTCGCTCTTGGCTGCATTCGATTCAGCTCGTGGCAGCCAGTCTAAAAAACACTATCTTGGACTTCTCTGCATGTTTCCCAGGCGAGCAATTGGCAGCATGTTCAGAACCATGTTTCTGTGAATAACTCCTGAACCGTAAGTCCTAGACGCTCGCTCTTGGCTGCATTCGATTCAGCTCGTGGCAGCCAGTCTAAAAAACACTATCTTGGACTTCTCTGCATGTTTCCCAGGCGAGAAATTGGCAGCATGTTCAGAACCATGTTTCTGTGAATAACTCCTGAACCGTAAGTCCTAGACGCTCGATCTTGGCGGCATTCGTCTCAGCGCCTGGCAATTAGTATAGGAGCACTGTGTTTGACTTCTCTGGATGTTTCCCAGGCGAGTTATTGACAAGTAAATCCTAGACGCTCGATCTTGGTTATTTTCGCTTTCGCGGCTGGCAGTAAAAGAACCATGTTTCTGTGAATAACTCCTGAACCGTAAGTCCTAGACGCTCGCTCTTGGCTGCATTCGATTCAGCTCGTGGCAGCCAGTCTAAAAAACACTATCTTGGACTTCTCTGCATGTTTCCCAGGCGAGAAATTGGCAGCATGTTCAGAACCATGTTTCTGTGAATAACTCCTGAACCGTAAGTCCTAGACGCTCGCTCTTGGCTGCATTCGATTCAGCTCGTGGCAGCCAGTCTAAAAAACACTATCTTGGACTTCTCTGCATGTTTCCCAGGCGAGCAATTGGCAGCATGTTCAGAACCATGTTTCTGTGAATAACTCCTGAACCGTAAGTCCTAGACGCTCGCTCTTGGCTGCATTCGATTCAGCTCGTGGCAGCCAGTCTAAAAAACACTATCTTGGACTTCTCTGCATGTTTCCCAGGCGAGAAATTGGCAGCATGTTCAGAACCATGTTTCTGTGAATAACTCCTGAACCGTAAGTCCTAGACGCTCGCTCTTGGCTGCATTCGATTCAGCTCGTGGCAGCCAGTCTAAAAAACACTATCTTGGACTTCTCTGCATGTTTCCCAGGCGAGCAATTGGCAGCATGTTCAGAACCATGTTTCTGTGAATAACTCCTGAACCGTAAGTTCTAGACGCTCGCTCTTGGCTGCATTCGATTCAGCTCGTGGCAGCCAGTCTAAAAAACACTATCTTGGACTTCTCTGCATGTTTCCCAGGCGAGAAATTGGCAGCATGTTCAGAACCATGTTTCTGTGAATAACTCCTGAACCGTAAGTCCTAGACGCTCGATCTTGGCGGCATTCGTCTCAGCGCCTGGCAATTAGTATAGGAGCACTGTGTTTGACTTCTCTGGATGTTTCCCAGGCGAGTTATTGACAAGTAAATCCTAGACGCTCGATCTTGGTTATTTTCGCTTTCGCGGCTGGCAGTAAAAGAACCATGTTTCTGTGAATAACTCCTGAACCGTAAGTCCTAGACGCTCGCTCTTGGCTGCATTCGATTCAGCTCGTGGCAGCCAGTCTAAAAAACACTATCTTGGACTTCTCTGCATGTTTCCCAGGCGAGAAATTGGCAGCATGTTCAGAACCATGTTTCTGTGAATAACTCCTGAACCGTAAGTCCTAGACGCTCGATCTTGGCGGCATTCGTCTCAGCGCCTGGCAATTAGTATAGGAGCACTGTGTTTGACTTCTCTGGATGTTTCCCAGGCGAGTTATTGACAAGTAAATCCTAGACGCTCGATCTTGGTTATTTTCGCTTTCGCGGCTGGCAGTAAAAGAACCATGTTTCTGTGAATAACTCCTGAACCGTAAGTCCTAGACGCTCGCTCTTGGCTGCATTCGATTCAGCTCGTGGCAGCCAGTCTAAAAAACACTATCTTGGACTTCTCTGCATGTTTCCCAGGCGAGAAATTGGCAGCATGTTCAGAACCATGTTTCTGTGAATAACTCCTGAACCGTAAGTCCTAGACGCTCGATCTTGGCGGCATTCGTCTCAGCGCCTGGCAATTAGTATAGGAGCACTGTGTTTGACTTCTCTGGATGTTTCCCAGGCGAGTTATTGACAAGTAAATCCTAGACGCTCGATCTTGGTTATTTTCGCTTTCGCGGCTGGCAGTAAAAGAACCATGTTTCTGTGAATAACTCCTGAACCGTAAGTCCTAGACGCTCGCTCTTGGCTGCATTCGATTCAGCTCGTGGCAGCCAGTCTAAAAAACACTATCTTGGACTTCTCTGCATGTTTCCCAGGCGAGAAATTGGCAGCATGTTCAGAACCATGTTTCTGTGAATAACTCCTGAACCGTAAGTCCTAGACGCTCGCTCTTGGCTGCATTCGATTCAGCTCGTGGCAGCCAGTCTAAAAAACACTATCTTGGACTTCTCTGCATGTTTCCCAGGCGAGCAATTGGCAGCATGTTCAGAACCATGTTTCTGTGAATAACTCCTGAACCGTAAGTCCTAGACGCTCGCTCTTGGCTGCATTCGATTCAGCTCGTGGCAGCCAGTCTAAAAAACACTATCTTGGACTTCTCTGCATGTTTCCCAGGCGAGAAATTGGCAGCATGTTCAGAACCATGTTTCTGTGAATAACTCCTGAACCGTAAGTCCTAGACGCTCGCTCTTGGCTGCATTCGATTCAGCTCGTGGCAGCCAGTCTAAAAAACACTATCTTGGACTTCTCTGCATGTTTCCCAGACGAGCAATTGGCAGCATGTTCAGAACCATGTTTCTGTGAATAACTCCTGAACCGTAAGTTCTAGACGCTCGCTCTTGGCTGCATTCGATTCAGCTCGTGGCAGCCAGTCTAAAAAACACTATCTTGGACTTCTCTGCATGTTTCCCAGGCGATAAATTGGCAGCATGTTCAGAACCATGTTTCTGTGAATAACTCCTGAACCGTAAGTCCTAGACGCTCGATCTTGGCGGCATTCGTCTCAGCGCCTGGCAATTAGTATAGGAGCACTGTGTTTGACTTCTCTGGATGTTTCCCAGGCGAGTTATTGACAAGTAAATCCTAGACGCTCGATCTTGGTTATTTTCGCTTTCGCGGCTGGCAGTAAAAGAACCATGTTTCTGTGAATAACTCCTGAACCGTAAGTCCTAGACGCTCGCTCTTGGCTGCATTCGATTCAGCTCGTGGCAGCCAGTCTAAAAAACACTATCTTGGACTTCTCTGCATGTTTCCCAGGCGAGCAATTGGCAGCATGTTCAGAACCATGTTTCTGTGAATAACTCCTGAACCGTAAGTCCTAGACGCTCGCTCTTGGCTGCATTCGATTCAGCTCGTGGCAGCCAGTCTAAAAAACACTATCTTGGACTTCTCTGCATGTTTCCCAGGCGAGAAATTGGCAGCATGTTCAGAACCATGTTTCTGTGAATAACTCCTGAACCGTAAGTCCTAGACGCTCGCTCTTGGCTGCATTCGATTCAGCTCGTGGCAGCCAGTCTAAAAAACACTATCTTGGACTTCTCTGCATGTTTCCCAGGCGAGAAATTGGCAGCATGTTCAGAACCATGTTTCTGTGAATAACTCCTGAACCGTAAGTCCTAGACGCTCGATCTTGGCGGCATTCGTCTCAGCGCCTGGCAATTAGTATAGGAGCACTGTGTTTGACTTCTCTGGATGTTTCCCAGGCGAGTTATTGACAAGTAAATCCTAGACGCTCGATCTTGGTTATTTTCGCTTTCGCGGCTGGCAGTAAAAGAACCATGTTTCTGTGAATAACTCCTGAACCGTAAGTCCTAGACGCTCGCTCTTGGCTGCATTCGATTCAGCTCGTGGCAGCCAGTCTAAAAAACACTATCTTGGACTTCTCTGCATGTTTCCCAGACGAGAAATTGGCAGCATGTTCAGAACCATGTTTCTGTGAATAACTCCTGAACCGTAAGTCCTAGACGCTCGATCTTGGCGGCATTCGTCTCAGCGCCTGGCAATTAGTATAGGAGCACTGTGTTTGACTTCTCTGGATGTTTCCCAGGCGAGTTATTGACAAGTAAATCCTAGACGCTCGATCTTGGTTATTTTCGCTTTCGCGGCTGGCAGTAAAAGAACCATGTTTCTGTGAATAACTCCTGAACCGTAAGTCCTAGACGCTCGCTCTTGGCTGCATTCGATTCAGCTCGTGGCAGCCAGTCTAAAAAACACTATCTTGGACTTCTCTGCATGTTTCCCAGGCGAGAAATTGGCAGCATGTTCAGAACCATGTTTCTGTGAATAACTCCTGAACCGTAAGTCCTAGACGCTCGCTCTTGGCTGCATTCGATTCAGCTCGTGGCAGCCAGTCTAAAAAACACTATCTTGGACTTCTCTGCATGTTTCCCAGGCGAGCAATTGGCAGCATGTTCAGAACCATGTTTCTGTGAATAACTCCTGAACCGTAAGTCCTAGACGCTCGCTCTTGGCTGCATTCGATTCAGCTCGTGGCAGCCAGTCTAAAAAACACTATCTTGGACTTCTCTGCATGTTTCCCAGGCGAGCAATTGGCAGCATGTTCAGAACCATGTTTCTGTGAATAACTCCTGAACCGTAAGTCCTAGACGCTCGCTCTTGGCTGCATTCGATTCAGCTCGTGGCAGCCAGTCTAAAAAACACTATCTTGGACTTCTCTGCATGTTTTCCAGGCGAGAAATTGGCAGCATGTTCAGAACCATGTTTCTGTGAATAACTCCTGAACCGTAAGTCCTAGACGCTCGCTCTTGGCTGCATTCGATTCAGCTCGTGGCAGCCAGTCTAAAAAACACTATCTTGGACTTCTCTGCATGTTTCCCAGGCGAGCAATTGGCAGCATGTTCAGAACCATGTTTCTGTGAATAACTCCTGAACCGTAAGTCCTAGACGCTCGCTCTTGGCTGCATTCGATTCAGCTCGTGGCAGCCAGTCTAAAAAACACTATCTTGGACTTCTCTGCATGTTTCCCAGGCGAGCAATTGGCAGCATGTTCAGAACCATGTTTCTGTGAATAACTCCTGAACCGTAAGTCCTAGACGCTCGATCTTGGCGGCATTCGTCTCAGCGCCTGGCAATTAGTATAGGAGCACTGTGTTTGACTTCTCTGGATGTTTCCCAGGCGAGTTATTGACAAGTAAATCCTAGACGCTCGATCTTGGTTATTTTCGCTTTCGCGGCTGGCAGTAAAAGAACCATGTTTCTGTGAATAACTCCTGAACCGTAAGTCCTAGACGCTCGCTCTTGGCTGCATTCGATTCAGCTCGTGGCAGCCAGTCTAAAAAACACTATCTTGGACTTCTCTGCATGTTTCCCAGGCGAGAAATTGGCAGCATGTTCAGAACCATGTTTCTGTGAATAACTCCTGAACCGTAAGTCCTAGACGCTCGATCTTGGCGGCATTCGTCTCAGCGCCTGACAATTAGTATAGGAGCACTGTGTTTGACTTCTCTGGATGTTTCCCAGGCGAGTTATTGACAAGTAAATCCTAGACGCTCGATCTTGGTTATTTTCGCTTTCGCGGCTGGCAGTAAAAGAACCATGTTTCTGTGAATAACTCCTGAACCGTAAGTCCTAGACGCTCGCTCTTGGCTGCATTCGATTCAGCTCGTGGCAGCCAGTCTAAAAAACACTATCTTGGACTTCTCTGCATGTTTCCCAGGCGAGAAATTGGCAGCATGTTCAGAACCATGTTTCTGTGAATAACTCCTGAACCGTAAGTCCTAGACGCTCGCTCTTGGCTGCATTCGATTCAGCTCGTGGCAGCCAGTCTAAAAAACACTATCTTGGACTTCTCTGCATGTTTCCCAGGCGAGAAATTGGCAGCATGTTCAGAACCATGTTTCTGTGAATAACTCCTGAACCGTAAGTCCTAGACGCTCGCTCTTGGCTGCATTCGATTCAGCTCGTGGCAGCCAGTCTAAAAAACACTATCTTGGACTTCTCTGCATGTTTCCCAGACGAGAAATTGGCAGCATGTTCAGAACCATGTTTCTGTGAATAACTCCTGAACCGTAAGTCCTAGACGCTCGATCTTGGCGGCATTCGTCTCAGCGCCTGGCAATTAGTATAGGAGCACTGTGTTTGACTTCTCTGGATGTTTCCCAGGCGAGTTATTGACAAGTAAATCCTAGACGCTCGATCTTGGTTATTTTCGCTTTCGCGGCTGGCAGTAAAAGAACCATGTTTCTGTGAATAACTCCTGAACCGTAAGTCCTAGACGCTCGCTCTTGGCTGCATTCGATTCAGCTCGTGGCAGCCAGTCTAAAAAACACTATCTTGGACTTCTCTGCATGTTTCCCAGGCGAGAAATTGGCAGCATGTTCAGAACCATGTTTCTGTGAATAACTCCTGAACCGTAAGTCCTAGACGCTCGCTCTTGGCTGCATTCGATTCAGCTCGTGGCAGCCAGTCTAAAAAACACTATCTTGGACTTCTCTGCATGTTTCCCAGGCGAGCAATTGGCAGCATGTTCAGAACCATGTTTCTGTGAATAACTCCTGAACCGTAAGTCCTAGACGCTCGCTCTTGGCTGCATTCGATTCAGCTCGTGGCAGCCAGTCTAAAAAACACTATCTTGGACTTCTCTGCATGTTTCCCAGGCGAGAAATTGGCAGCATGTTCAGAACCATGTTTCTGTGAATAACTCCTGAACCGTAAGTCCTAGACGCTCGCTCTTGGCTGCATTCGATTCAGCTCGTGGCAGCCAGTCTAAAAAACACTATCTTGGACTTCTCTGCATGTTTCCCAGACGAGAAATTGGCAGCATGTTCAGAACCATGTTTCTGTGAATAACTCCTGAACCGTAAGTCCTAGACGCTCGATCTTGGCGGCATTCGTCTCAGCGCCTGGCAATTAGTATAGGAGCACTGTGTTTGACTTCTCTGGATGTTTCCCAGGCGAGTTATTGACAAGTAAATCCTAGACGCTCGATCTTGGTTATTTTCGCTTTCGCGGCTGGCAGTAAAAGAACCATGTTTCTGTGAATAACTCCTGAACCGTAAGTCCTAGACGCTCGCTCTTGGCTGCATTCGATTCAGCTCGTGGCAGCCAGTCTAAAAAACACTATCTTGGACTTCTCTGCATGTTTCCCAGGCGAGAAATTGGCAGCATGTTCAGAACCATGTTTCTGTGAATAACTCCTGAACCGTAAGTCCTAGACGCTCGCTCTTGGCTGCATTCGATTCAGCTCGTGGCAGCCAGTCTAAAAAACACTATCTTGGACTTCTCTGCATGTTTCCCAGGCGAGCAATTGGCAGCATGTTCAGAACCATGTTTCTGTGAATAACTCCTGAACCGTAAGTCCTAGACGCTCGCTCTTGGCTGCATTCGATTCAGCTCGTGGCAGCCAGTCTAAAAAACACTATCTTGGACTTCTCTGCATGTTTCCCAGGCGAGAAATTGGCAGCATGTTCAGAACCATGTTTCTGTGAATAACTCCTGAACCGTAAGTCCTAGACGCTCGCTCTTGGCTGCATTCGATTCAGCTCGTGGCAGCCAGTCTAAAAAATACTATCTTGGACTTCTCTGCATGTTTCCCAGGCGAGCAATTGGCAGCATGTTCAGAACCATGTTTCTGTGAATAACTCCTGAACCGTAAGTCCTAGACGCTCGCTCTTGGCTGCATTCGATTCAGCTCGTGGCAGCCAGTCTAAAAAACACTATCTTGGACTTCTCTGCATGTTTCCCAGGCGAGAAATTGGCAGCATGTTCAGAACCATGTTTCTGTGAATAACTCCTGAACCGTAAGTCCTAGACGCTCGCTCTTGGCTGCATTCGATTCAGCTCGTGGCAGCCAGTCTAAAAAACACTATCTTGGACTTCTCTGCATGTTTCCCAGACGAGAAATTGGCAGCATGTTCAGAACCATGTTTCTGTGAATAACTCCTGAACCGTAAGTCCTAGACGCTCGCTCTTGGCTGCATTCGATTCAGCTCGTGGCAGCCAGTCTAAAAAACACTATCTTGGACTTCTCTGCATGTTTCCCAGGCGAGAAATTGGCAGCATGTTCAGAACCATGTTTCTGTGAATAACTCCTGAACCGTAAGTCCTAGACGCTCGCTCTTGGCTGCATTCGATTCAGCTCGTGGCAGCCAGTCTAAAAAACACTATCTTGGACTTCTCTGCATGTTTCCCAGGCGAGAAATTGGCAGCATGTTCAGAACCATGTTTCTGTGAATAACTCCTGAACCGTAAGTCCTAGACGCTCGCTCTTGGCTGCATTCGATTCAGCTCGTGGCAGCCAGTCTAAAAAACACTATCTTGGACTTCTCTGCATGTTTCCCAGACGAGAAATTGGCAGCATGTTCAGAACCATGTTTCTGTGAATAACTCCTGAACCGTAAGTCCTAGACGCTCGATCTTGGCGGCATTCGTCTCAGCGCCTGGCAATTAGTATAGGAGCACTGTGTTTGACTTCTCTGGATGTTTCCCAGGCGAGTTATTGACAAGTAAATCCTAGACGCTCGATCTTGGTTATTTTCGCTTTCGCGGCTGGCAGTAAAAGAACCATGTTTCTGTGAATAACTCCTGAACCGTAAGTCCTAGACGCTCGCTCTTGGCTGCATTCGATTCAGCTCGTGGCAGCCAGTCTAAAAAACACTATCTTGGACTTCTCTGCATGTTTCCCAGGCGAGAAATTGGCAGCATGTTCAGAACCATGTTTCTGTGAATAACTCCTGAACCGTAAGTCCTAGACGCTCGCTCTTGGCTGCATTCGATTCAGCTCGTGGCAGCCAGTCTAAAAAACACTATCTTGGACTTCTCTGCATGTTTCCCAGGCGAGCAATTGGCAGCATGTTCAGAACCATGTTTCTGTGAATAACTCCTGAACCGTAAGTCCTAGACGCTCGCTCTTGGCTGCATTCGATTCAGCTCGTGGCAGCCAGTCTAAAAAACACTATCTTGGACTTCTCTGCATGTTTCCCAGGCGAGAAATTGGCAGCATGTTCAGAACCATGTTTCTGTGAATAACTCCTGAACCGTAAGTCCTAGACGCTCGCTCTTGGCTGCATTCGATTCAGCTCGTGGCAGCCAGTCTAAAAAATACTATCTTGGACTTCTCTGCATGTTTCCCAGGCGAGCAATTGGCAGCATGTTCAGAACCATGTTTCTGTGAATAACTCCTGAACCGTAAGTCCTAGACGCTCGCTCTTGGCTGCATTCGATTCAGCTCGTGGCAGCCAGTCTAAAAAACACTATCTTGGACTTCTCTGCATGTTTCCCAGGCGAGAAATTGGCAGCATGTTCAGAACCATGTTTCTGTGAATAACTCCTGAACCGTAAGTCCTAGACGCTCGCTCTTGGCTGCATTCGATTCAGCTCGTGGCAGCCAGTCTAAAAAACACTATCTTGGACTTCTCTGCATGTTTCCCAGGCGAGCAATTGGCAGCATGTTCAGAACCATGTTTCTGTGAATAACTCCTGAACCGTAAGTCATAGACGCTCGCTCTTGGCTGCATTCGATTCAGCTCGTGGCAGCCAGTCTAAAAAACACTATCTTGGACTTCTCTGCATGTTTCCCAGGCGAGCAATTGGCAGCATGTTCAGAACCATGTTTCTGTGAATAACTCCTGAACCGTAAGTCCTAGACGCTCGCTCTTGGCTGCATTCGATTCAGCTCGTGGCAGCCAGTCTAAAAAACACTATCTTGGACTTCTCTGCATGTTTCCCAGGCGAGCAATTGGCAGCATGTTCAGAACCATGTTTCTGTGAATAACTCCTGAACCGTAAGTCACAGACGCTCGCTCTTGGCTGCATTCGATTCAGCTCGTGGCAGCCAGTCTAAAAAACACTATCTTGGACTTCTCTGCATGTTCCTAAGGCAAATGTTTCTAAAGCTAATTCTTGAACCGTAAGTCCTAGACGCTCGATCTTGGCGGCATTCGTCTCAGCGCCTGGCAATTAGTATAGGAGCACTGTGTTTGACTTCTCTGGATGTTTCCCAGGCGAGTTATTGACAAGTAAATCCTAGACGCTCGATCTTGGTTATTTTCGCTTTCGCGGCTGGCAGTAAAAGAACCATGTTTCTGTGAATAACTCCTGAACCGTAAGTCCTAGACGCTCGCTCTTGGCTGCATTCGATTCAGCTCGTGGCAGCCAGTCTAAAAAACACTATCTTGGACTTCTCTGCATGTTTCCCAGGCGAGCAATTGGCAGCATGTTCAGAACCATGTTTCTGTGAATAACTCCTGAACCGTAAGTCCTAGACGCTCGCTCTTGGCTGCATTCGATTCAGCTCGTGGCAGCCAGTCTAAAAAACACTATCTTGGACTTCTCTGCATGTTTCCCAGGCGAGCAATTGGCAGCATGTTCAGAACCATGTTTCTGTGAATAACTCCTGAACCGTAAGTCCTAGACGCTCGCTCTTGGCTGCATTCGATTCAGCTCGTGGCAGCCAGTCTAAAAAACACTATCTTGGACTTCTCTGCATATTCTCTGGATGTTTCCCAGGCGAGTTATTGACAAGTAAATCCTAGACGCTCGATCTTGGTTATTTTCGCTTTCGCGGCTGGCAGTAAAAGAACCATGTTTCTGTGAATAACTCCTGAACCGTAAGTCCTAGACGCTCGCTCTTGGCTGCATTCGATTCAGCTCGTGGCAGCCAGTCTAAAAAACACTATCTTGGACTTCTCTGCATGTTTCCCAGGCGAGAAATTGGCAGCATGTTCAGAACCATGTTTCTGTGAATAACTCCTGAACCGTAAGTCCTAGACGCTCGCTCTTGGCTGCATTCGATTCAGCTCGTGGCAGCCAGTCTAAAAAACACTATCTTGGACTTCTCTGCATGTTTCCCAGGCGAGCAATTGGCAGCATGTTCAGAACCATGTTTCTGTGAATAACTCCTGAACCGTAAGTCCTAGACGCTCGCTCTTGGCTGCATTCGATTCAGCTCGTGGCAGCCAGTCTAAAAAACACTATCTTGGACTTCTCTGCATGTTTCCCAGGCGAGAAATTGGCAGCATGTTCAGAACCATGTTTCTGTGAATAACTCCTGAACCGTAAGTCCTAGACGCTCGCTCTTGGCTGCATTCGATTCAGCTCGTGGCAGCCAGTCTAAAAAATACTATCTTGGACTTCTCTGCATGTTTCCCAGGCGAGCAATTGGCAGCATGTTCAGAACCGTGTTTCTGTGAATAACTCCTGAACCGTAAGTCCTAGACGCTCGCTCTTGGCTGCATTCGATTCAGCTCGTGGCAGCCAGTCTAAAAAACACTATCTTGGACTTCTCTGCATGTTTCCCAGGCGAGAAATTGGCAGCATGTTCAGAACCATGTTTCTGTGAATAACTCCTGAACCGTAAGTCCTAGACGCTCGCTCTTGGCTGCATTCGATTCAGCTCGTGGCAGCCAGTCTAAAAAACACTATCTTGGACTTCTCTGCATGTTTCCCAGGCGAGCAATTGGCAGCATGTTCAGAACCATGTTTCTGTGAATAACTCCTGAACCGTAAGTCCTAGACGCTCGCTCTTGGCTGCATTCGATTCAGCTCGTGGCAGCCAGTCTAAAAAACACTATCTTGGACTTCTCTGCATGTTTCCCAGGCGAGCAATTGGCAGCATGTTCAGAACCATGTTTCTGTGAATAACTCCTGAACCGTAAGTCCTAGACGCTCGCTCTTGGCTGCATTCGATTCAGCTCGTGGCAGCCAGTCTAAAAAACACTATCTTGGACTTCTCTGCATGTTTCCCAGGCGAGCAATTGGCAGCATGTTCAGAACCATGTTTCTGTGAATAACTCCTGAACCGTAAGTCACAGACGCTCGCTCTTGGCTGCATTCGATTCAGCTCGTGGCAGCCAGTCTAAAAAACACTATCTTGGACTTCTCTGCATGTTCCTAAGGCAAATGTTTCTAAAGCTAATTCTTGAACCGTAAGTCCTAGACGCTCGATCTTGGCGGCATTCGTCTCAGCGCCTGGCAATTAGTATAGGAGCACTGTGTTTGACTTCTCTGGATGTTTCCCAGGCGAGTTATTGACAAGTAAATCCTAGACGCTCGATCTTGGTTATTTTCGCTTTCGCGGCTGGCAGTAAAAGAACCATGTTTCTGTGAATAACTCCTGAACCGTAAGTCCTAGACGCTCGCTCTTGGCTGCATTCGATTCAGCTCGTGGCAGCCAGTCTAAAAAACACTATCTTGGACTTCTCTGCATGTTTCCCAGGCGAGCAATTGGCAGCATGTTCAGAACCATGTTTCTGTGAATAACTCCTGAACCGTAAGTCCTAGACGCTCGCTCTTGGCTGCATTCGATTCAGCTCGTGGCAGCCAGTCTAAAAAACACTATCTTGGACTTCTCTGCATGTTTCCCAGGCGAGCAATTGGCAGCATGTTCAGAACCATGTTTCTGTGAATAACTCCTGAACCGTAAGTCCTAGACGCTCGCTCTTGGCTGCATTCGATTCAGCTCGTGGCAGCCAGTCTAAAAAACACTATCTTGGACTTCTCTGCATGTTTCCCAGGCGAGCAATTGGCAGCATGTTCAGAACCATGTTTCTGTGAATAACTCCTGAACCGTAAGTCACAGACGCTCGCTCTTGGCTGCATTCGATTCAGCTCGTGGCAGCCAGTCTAAAAAACACTATCTTGGACTTCTCTGCATGTTCCTAAGGCAAATGTTTCTAAAGCTAATTCTTGAACCGTAAGTCCTAGACGCTCGATCTTGGCGGCATTCGTCTCAGCGCCTGGCAATTAGTATAGGAGCACTGTGTTTGACTTCTCTGGATGTTTCCCAGGCGAGTTATTGACAAGTAAATCCTAGACGCTCGATCTTGGTTATTTTCGCTTTCGCGGCTGGCAGTAAAAGAACCATGTTTCTGTGAATAACTCCTGAACCGTAAGTCCTAGACGCTCGCTCTTGGCTGCATTCGATTCAGCTCGTGGCAGCCAGTCTAAAAAACACTATCTTGGACTTCTCTGCATGTTTCCCAGGCGAGAAATTGGCAGCATGTTCAGAACCATGTTTCTGTGAATAACTCCTGAACCGTAAGTCCTAGACGCTCGCTCTTGGCTGCATTCGATTCAGCTCGTGGCAGCCAGTCTAAAAAACACTATCTTGGACTTCTCTGCATGTTCCTAAGGCAAATGTTTCTAAAGCTAATTCTTGAACCGTAAGTCCTAGACGCTCGATCTTGGCGGCATTCGTCTCAGCGCCTGGCAATTAGTATAGGAGCACTGTGTTTGACTTCTCTGGATGTTTCCCAGGCGAGTTATTGACAAGTAAATCCTAGACGCTCGATCTTGGTTATTTTCGCTTTCGCGGCTGGCAGTAAAAGAACCATGTTTCTGTGAATAACTCCTGAACCGTAAGTCCTAGACGCTCGCTCTTGGCTGCATTCGATTCAGCTCGTGGCAGCCAGTCTAAAAAACACTATCTTGGACTTCTCTGCATGTTTCCCAGGCGAGAAATTGGCAGCATGTTCAGAACCATGTTTCTGTGAATAACTCCTGAACCGTAAGTCCTAGACGCTCGCTCTTGGCTGCATTCGATTCAGCTCGTGGCAGCCAGTCTAAAAAACACTATCTTGGACTTCTCTGCATGTTCCTAAGGCAAATGTTTCTAAAGCTAATTCTTGAACCGTAAGTCCTAGACGCTCGATCTTGGCGGCATTCGTCTCAGCGCCTGGCAATTAGTATAGGAGCACTGTGTTTGACTTCTCTGGATGTTTCCCAGGCGAGTTATTGACAAGTAAATCCTAGACGCTCGATCTTGGTTATTTTCGCTTTCGCGGCTAACAGTAAAAGAACCATGTTTCTGTGAATAACTCCTGAACCGTAAGTCCTAGACGCTCGCTCTTGGCTGCATTCGATTCAGCTCGTGGCAGCCAGTCTAAAAAACACTATCTTGGACTTCTCTGCATGTTTCCCAGGCGAGAAATTGGCAGCATGTTCAGAACCATGTTTCTGTGAATAACTCCTGAACCGTAAGTCCTAGACGCTCGCTCTTGGCTGCATTCGATTCAGCTCGTGGCAGCCAGTCTAAAAAACACTATCTTGGACTTCTCTGCATGTTCCTAAGGCAAATGTTTCTAAAGCTAATTCTTGAACCGTAAGTCCTAGACGCTCGATCTTGGCGGCATTCGTCTCAGCGCCTGGCAATTAGTATAGGAGCACTGTGTTTGACTTCTCTGGATGTTTCCCAGGCGAGTTATTGACAAGTAAATCCTAGACGCTCGATCTTGGTTATTTTCGCTTTCGCGGCTGGCAGTAAAAGAACCATGTTTCTGTGAATAACTCCTGAACCGTAAGTCCTAGACGCTCGCTCTTGGCTGCATTCGATTCAGCTCGTGGCAGCCAGTCTAAAAAACACTATCTTGGACTTCTCTGCATGTTTCCCAGGCGAGCAATTGGCAGCATGTTCAGAACCATGTTTCTGTGAATAACTCCTGAACCGTAAGTCCTAGACGCTCGCTCTTGGCTGCATTCGATTCAGCTCGTGGCAGCCAGTCTAAAAAACACTATCTTGGACTTCTCTGCATGTTTCCCAGGCGAGCAATTGGCAGCATGTTCAGAACCATGTTTCTGTGAATAACTCCTGAACCGTAAGTCCTAGACGCTCGCTCTTGGCTGCATTCGATTCAGCTCGTGGCAGCCAGTCTAAAAAACACTATCTTGGACTTCTCTGCATATTCTCTGGATGTTTCCCAGGCGAGTTATTGACAAGTAAATCCTAGACGCTCGATCTTGGTTATTTTCGCTTTCGCGGCTGGCAGTAAAAGAACCATGTTTCTGTGAATAACTCCTGAACCGTAAGTCCTAGACGCTCGCTCTTGGCTGCATTCGATTCAGCTCGTGGCAGCCAGTCTAAAAAACACTATCTTGGACTTCTCTGCATGTTTCCCAGGCGAGAAATTGGCAGCATGTTCAGAACCATGTTTCTGTGAATAACTCCTGAACCGTAAGTCCTAGACGCTCGCTCTTGGCTGCATTCGATTCAGCTCGTGGCAGCCAGTCTAAAAAACACTATCTTGGACTTCTCTGCATGTTTCCCAGGCGAGCAATTGGCAGCATGTTCAGAACCATGTTTCTGTGAATAACTCCTGAACCGTAAGTCCTAGACGCTCGCTCTTGGCTGCATTCGATTCAGCTCGTGGCAGCCAGTCTAAAAAACACTATCTTGGACTTCTCTGCATGTTTCCCAGGCGAGAAATTGGCAGCATGTTCAGAACCATGTTTCTGTGAATAACTCCTGAACCGTAAGTCCTAGACGCTCGCTCTTGGCTGCATTCGATTCAGCTCGTGGCAGCCAGTCTAAAAAATACTATCTTGGACTTCTCTGCATGTTTCCCAGGCGAGCAATTGGCAGCATGTTCAGAACCGTGTTTCTGTGAATAACTCCTGAACCGTAAGTCCTAGACGCTCGCTCTTGGCTGCATTCGATTCAGCTCGTGGCAGCCAGTCTAAAAAACACTATCTTGGACTTCTCTGCATGTTTCCCAGGCGAGAAATTGGCAGCATGTTCAGAACCATGTTTCTGTGAATAACTCCTGAACCGTAAGTCCTAGACGCTCGCTCTTGGCTGCATTCGATTCAGCTCGTGGCAGCCAGTCTAAAAAACACTATCTTGGACTTCTCTGCATGTTTCCCAGGCGAGCAATTGGCAGCATGTTCAGAACCATGTTTCTGTGAATAACTCCTGAACCGTAAGTCCTAGACGCTCGCTCTTGGCTGCATTCGATTCAGCTCGTGGCAGCCAGTCTAAAAAACACTATCTTGGACTTCTCTGCATGTTTCCCAGGCGAGCAATTGGCAGCATGTTCAGAACCATGTTTCTGTGAATAACTCCTGAACCGTAAGTCCTAGACGCTCGCTCTTGGCTGCATTCGATTCAGCTCGTGGCAGCCAGTCTAAAAAACACTATCTTGGACTTCTCTGCATGTTTCCCAGGCGAGCAATTGGCAGCATGTTCAGAACCATGTTTCTGTGAATAACTCCTGAACCGTAAGTCACAGACGCTCGCTCTTGGCTGCATTCGATTCAGCTCGTGGCAGCCAGTCTAAAAAACACTATCTTGGACTTCTCTGCATGTTCCTAAGGCAAATGTTTCTAAAGCTAATTCTTGAACCGTAAGTCCTAGACGCTCGATCTTGGCGGCATTCGTCTCAGCGCCTGGCAATTAGTATAGGAGCACTGTGTTTGACTTCTCTGGATGTTTCCCAGGCGAGTTATTGACAAGTAAATCCTAGACGCTCGATCTTGGTTATTTTCGCTTTCGCGGCTGGCAGTAAAAGAACCATGTTTCTGTGAATAACTCCTGAACCGTAAGTCCTAGACGCTCGCTCTTGGCTGCATTCGATTCAGCTCGTGGCAGCCAGTCTAAAAAACACTATCTTGGACTTCTCTGCATGTTTCCCAGGCGAGCAATTGGCAGCATGTTCAGAACCATGTTTCTGTGAATAACTCCTGAACCGTAAGTCCTAGACGCTCGCTCTTGGCTGCATTCGATTCAGCTCGTGGCAGCCAGTCTAAAAAACACTATCTTGGACTTCTCTGCATGTTTCCCAGGCGAGCAATTGGCAGCATGTTCAGAACCATGTTTCTGTGAATAACTCCTGAACCGTAAGTCCTAGACGCTCGCTCTTGGCTGCATTCGATTCAGCTCGTGGCAGCCAGTCTAAAAAACACTATCTTGGACTTCTCTGCATGTTTCCCAGGCGAGCAATTGGCAGCATGTTCAGAACCATGTTTCTGTGAATAACTCCTGAACCGTAAGTCACAGACGCTCGCTCTTGGCTGCATTCGATTCAGCTCGTGGCAGCCAGTCTAAAAAACACTATCTTGGACTTCTCTGCATGTTCCTAAGGCAAATGTTTCTAAAGCTAATTCTTGAACCGTACGTCCTAGACGCTCGATCTTGGCGGCATTCGTCTCAGCGCCTGGCAATTAGTATAGGAGCACTGTGTTTGACTTCTCTGGATGTTTCCCAGGCGAGTTATTGACAAGTAAATCCTAGACGCTCGATCTTGGTTATTTTCGCTTTCGCGGCTGGCAGTAAAAGAACCATGTTTCTGTGAATAACTCCTGAACCGTAAGTCCTAGACGCTCGCTCTTGGCTGCATTCGATTCAGCTCGTGGCAGCCAGTCTAAAAAACACTATCTTGGACTTCTCTGCATGTTTCCCAGGCGAGAAATTGGCAGCATGTTCAGAACCATGTTTCTGTGAATAACTCCTGAACCGTAAGTCCTAGACGCTCGCTCTTGGCTGCATTCGATTCAGCTCGTGGCAGCCAGTCTAAAAAACACTATCTTGGACTTCTCTGCATGTTCCTAAGGCAAATGTTTCTAAAGCTAATTCTTGAACCGTAAGTCCTAGACGCTCGATCTTGGCGGCATTCGTCTCAGCGCCTGGCAATTAGTATAGGAGCACTGTGTTTGACTTCTCTGGATGTTTCCCAGGCGAGTTATTGACAAGTAAATCCTAGACGCTCGATCTTGGTTATTTTCGCTTTCGCGGCTGGCAGTAAAAGAACCATGTTTCTGTGAATAACTCCTGAACCGTAAGTCCTAGACGCTCGCTCTTGGCTGCATTCGATTCAGCTCGTGGCAGCCAGTCTAAAAAACACTATCTTGGACTTCTCTGCATGTTTCCCAGGCGAGAAATTGGCAGCATGTTCAGAACCATGTTTCTGTGAATAACTCCTGAACCGTAAGTCCTAGACGCTCGCTCTTGGCTGCATTCGATTCAGCTCGTGGCAGCCAGTCTAAAAAACACTATCTTGGACTTCTCTGCATGTTCCTAAGGCAAATGTTTCTAAAGCTAATTCTTGAACCGTAAGTCCTAGACGCTCGATCTTGGCGGCATTCGTCTCAGCGCCTGGCAATTAGTATAGGAGCACTGTGTTTGACTTCTCTGGATGTTTCCCAGGCGAGTTATTGACAAGTAAATCCTAGACGCTCGATCTTGGTTATTTTCGCTTTCGCGGCTAACAGTAAAAGAACCATGTTTCTGTGAATAACTCCTGAACCGTAAGTCCTAGACGCTCGCTCTTGGCTGCATTCGATTCAGCTCGTGGCAGCCAGTCTAAAAAACACTATCTTGGACTTCTCTGCATGTTTCCCAGGCGAGAAATTGGCAGCATGTTCAGAACCATGTTTCTGTGAATAACTCCTGAACCGTAAGTCCTAGACGCTCGCTCTTGGCTGCATTCGATTCAGCTCGTGGCAGCCAGTCTAAAAAACACTATCTTGGACTTCTCTGCATGTTCCTAAGGCAAATGTTTCTAAAGCTAATTCTTGAACCGTAAGTCCTAGACGCTCGATCTTGGCGGCATTCGTCTCAGCGCCTGGCAATTAGTATAGGAGCACTGTGTTTGACTTCTCTGGATGTTTCCCAGGCGAGTTATTGACAAGTAAATCCTAGACGCTCGATCTTGGTTATTTTCGCTTTCGCGGCTGGCAGTAAAAGAACCATGTTTCTGTGAATAACTCCTGAACCGTAAGTCCTAGACGCTCGCTCTTGGCTGCATTCGATTCAGCTCGTGGCAGCCAGTCTAAAAAACACTATCTTGGACTTCTCTGCATGTTTCCCAGGCGAGAAATTGGCAGCATGTTCAGAACCATGTTTCTGTGAATAACTCCTGAACCGTAAGTCCTAGACGCTCGCTCTTGGCTGCATTCGATTCAGCTCGTGGCAGCCAGTCTAAAAAACACTATCTTGGACTTCTCTGCATGTTTCCCAGGCGAGCAATTGGCAGCATGTTCAGAACCATGTTTCTGTGAATAACTCCTGAACCGTAAGTCCTAGACGCTCGCTCTTGGCTGCATTCGATTCAGCTCGTGGCAGCCAGTCTAAAAAACACTATCTTGGACTTCTCTGCATGTTTCCCAGGCGAGAAATTGGCAGCATGTTCAGAACCATGTTTCTGTGAATAACTCCTGAACCGTAAGTCCTAGACGCTCGCTCTTGGCTGCATTCGATTCAGCTCGTGGCAGCCAGTCTAAAAAATACTATCTTGGACTTCTCTGCATGTTTCCCAGGCGAGCAATTGGCAGCATGTTCAGAACCATGTTTCTGTGAATAACTCCTGAACCGTAAGTCCTAGACGCTCGCTCTTGGCTGCATTCGATTCAGCTCGTGGCAGCCAGTCTAAAAAACACTATCTTGGACTTCTCTGCATGTTTCCCAGGCGAGAAATTGGCAGCATGTTCAGAACCATGTTTCTGTGAATAACTCCTGAACCGTAAGTCCTAGACGCTCGCTCTTGGCTGCATTCGATTCAGCTCGTGGCAGCCAGTCTAAAAAACACTATCTTGGACTTCTCTGCATGTTTCCCAGGCGAGCAATTGGCAGCATGTTCAGAACCATGTTTCTGTGAATAACTCCTGAACCGTAAGTCCTAGACGCTCGCTCTTGGCTGCATTCGATTCAGCTCGTGGCAGCCAGTCTAAAAAACACTATCTTGGACTTCTCTGCATGTTTCCCAGGCGAGCAATTGGCAGCATGTTCAGAACCATGTTTCTGTGAATAACTCCTGAACCGTAAGTCCTAGACGCTCGCTCTTGGCTGCATTCGATTCAGCTCGTGGCAGCCAGTCTAAAAAACACTATCTTGGACTTCTCTGCATGTTTCCCAGGCGAGCAATTGGCAGCATGTTCAGAACCATGTTTCTGTGAATAACTCCTGAACCGTAAGTCACAGACGCTCGCTCTTGGCTGCATTCGATTCAGCTCGTGGCAGCCAGTCTAAAAAACACTATCTTGGACTTCTCTGCATGTTCCTAAGGCAAATGTTTCTAAAGCTAATTCTTGAACCGTAAGTCCTAGACGCTCGATCTTGGCGGCATTCGTCTCAGCGCCTGGCAATTAGTATAGGAGCACTGTGTTTGACTTCTCTGGATGTTTCCCAGGCGAGTTATTGACAAGTAAATCCTAGACGCTCGATCTTGGTTATTTTCGCTTTCGCGGCTGGCAGTAAAAGAACCATGTTTCTGTGAATAACTCCTGAACCGTAAGTCCTAGACGCTCGCTCTTGGCTGCATTCGATTCAGCTCGTGGCAGCCAGTCTAAAAAACACTATCTTGGACTTCTCTGCATGTTTCCCAGGCGAGAAATTGGCAGCATGTTCAGAACCATGTTTCTGTGAATAACTCCTGAACCGTAAGTCCTAGACGCTCGCTCTTGGCTGCATTCGATTCAGCTCGTGGCAGCCAGTCTAAAAAACACTATCTTGGACTTCTCTGCATGTTCCTAAGGCAAATGTTTCTAAAGCTAATTCTTGAACCGTAAGTCCTAGACGCTCGATCTTGGCGGCATTCGTCTCAGCGCCTGGCAATTAGTATAGGAGCACTGTGTTTGACTTCTCTGGATGTTTCCCAGGCGAGTTATTGACAAGTAAATCCTAGACGCTCGATCTTGGTTATTTTCGCTTTCGCGGCTGGCAGTAAAAGAACCATGTTTCTGTGAATAACTCCTGAACCGTAAGTCCTAGACGCTCGCTCTTGGCTGCATTCGATTCAGCTCGTGGCAGCCAGTCTAAAAAACACTATCTTGGACTTCTCTGCATGTTTCCCAGGCGAGAAATTGGCAGCATGTTCAGAACCATGTTTCTGTGAATAACTCCTGAACCGTAAGTCCTAGACGCTCGCTCTTGGCTGCATTCGATTCAGCTCGTGGCAGCCAGTCTAAAAAACACTATCTTGGACTTCTCTGCATGTTCCTAAGGCAAATGTTTCTAAAGCTAATTCTTGAACCGTAAGTCCTAGACGCTCGATCTTGGCGGCATTCGTCTCAGCGCCTGGCAATTAGTATAGGAGCACTGTGTTTGACTTCTCTGGATGTTTCCCAGGCGAGTTATTGACAAGTAAATCCTAGACGCTCGATCTTGGTTATTTTCGCTTTCGCGGCTAGCAGTAAAAGAACCATGTTTCTGTGAATAACTCCTGAACCGTAAGTCCTAGACGCTCGCTCTTGGCTGCATTCGATTCAGCTCGTGGCAGCCAGTCTAAAAAACACTATCTTGGACTTCTCTGCATGTTTCCCAGGCGAGAAATTGGCAGCATGTTCAGAACCATGTTTCTGTGAATAACTCCTGAACCGTAAGTCCTAGACGCTCGCTCTTGGCTGCATTCGATTCAGCTCGTGGCAGCCAGTCTAAAAAACACTATCTTGGACTTCTCTGCATGTTTCCCAGGCGAGCAATTGGCAGCATGTTCAGAACCATGTTTCTGTGAATAACTCCTGAACCGTAAGTCCTAGACGCTCGCTCTTGGCTGCATTCGATTCAGCTCGTGGCAGCCAGTCTAAAAAACACTATCTTGGACTTCTCTGCATGTTTCCCAGGCGAGAAATTGGCAGCATGTTCAGAACCATGTTTCTGTGAATAACTCCTGAACCGTAAGTCCTAGACGCTCGCTCTTGGCTGCATTCGATTCAGCTCGTGGCAGCCAGTCTAAAAAACACTATCTTGGACTTCTCTGCATGTTTCCCAGGCGAGAAATTGGCAGCATGTTCAGAACCATGTTTCTGTGAATAACTCCTGAACCGTAAGTCCTAGACGCTCGCTCTTGGCTGCATTCGATTCAGCTCGTGGCAGCCAGTCTAAAAAACACTATCTTGGACTTCTCTGCATGTTTCCCAGGCGAGAAATTGGCAGCATGTTCAGAACCATGTTTCTGTGAATAACTCCTGAACCGTAAGTCCTAGACGCTCGATCTTGGCGGCATTCGTCTCAGCGCCTGGCAATTAGTATAGGAGCACTGTGTTTGACTTCTCTGGATGTTTCCCAGGCGAGTTATTGACAAGTAAATCCTAGACGCTCGATCTTGGTTATTTTCGCTTTCGCGGCTGGCAGTAAAAGAACCATGTTTCTGTGAATAACTCCTGAACCGTAAGTCCTAGACGCTCGCTCTTGGCTGCATTCGATTCAGCTCGTGGCAGCCAGTCTAAAAAACACTATCTTGGACTTCTCTGCATGTTTCCCAGGCGAGAAATTGGCAGCATGTTCAGAACCATGTTTCTGTGAATAACTCCTGAACCGTAAGTCCTAGACGCTCGATCTTGGCGGCATTCGTCTCAGCGCCTGGCAATTAGTATAGGAGCACTGTGTTTGACTTCTCTGGATGTTTCCCAGGCGAGTTATTGACAAGTAAATCCTAGACGCTCGATCTTGGTTATTTTCGCTTTCGCGGCTGGCAGTAAAAGAACCATGTTTCTGTGAATAACTCCTGAACCGTAAGTCCTAGACGCTCGCTCTTGGCTGCATTCGATTCAGCTCGTGGCAGCCAGTCTAAAAAACACTATCTTGGACTTCTCTGCATGTTTCCCAGGCGAGAAATTGGCAGCATGTTCAGAACCATGTTTCTGTGAATAACTCCTGAACCGTAAGTCCTAGACGCTCGCTCTTGGCTGCATTCGATTCAGCTCGTGGCAGCCAGTCTAAAAAACACTATCTTGGACTTCTCTGCATGTTTCCCAGGCGAGAAATTGGCAGCATGTTCAGAACCATGTTTCTGTGAATAACTCCTGAACCGTAAGTCCTAGACGCTCGCTCTTGGCTGCATTCGATTCAGCTCGTGGCAGCCAGTCTAAAAAACACTATCTTGGACTTCTCTGCATGTTTCCCAGGCGAGAAATTGGCAGCATGTTCAGAACCATGTTTCTGTGAATAACTCCTGAACCGTAAGTCCTAGACGCTCGCTCTTGGCTGCATTCGATTCAGCTCGTGGCAGCCAGTCTAAAAAACCCTATCTTGGACTTCTCTGCATGTTTCCCAGGCGAGAAATTGGCAGCATGTTCAGAACCATGTTTCTGTGAATAACTCCTGAACCGTAAGTCCTAGACGCTCGATCTTGGCGGCATTCGTCTCAGCGCCTGGCAATTAGTATAGGAGCACTGTGTTTGACTTCTCTGGATGTTTCCCAGGCGAGTTATTGACAAGTAAATCCTAGACGCTCGATCTTGGTTATTTTCGCTTTCGCGGCTGGCAGTAAAAGAACCATGTTTCTGTGAATAACTCCTGAACCGTAAGTCCTAGACGCTCGCTCTTGGCTGCATTCGATTCAGCTCGTGGCAGCCAGTCTAAAAACACTATCTTGGACTTCTCTGCATGTTTCCCAGGCGAGAAATTGGCAGCATGTTCAGAACCATGTTTCTGTGAATAACTCCTGAACCGTAAGTCCTAGACGCTCGCTCTTGGCTGCATTCGATTCAGCTCGTGGCAGCCAGTCTAAAAAACACTATCTTGGACTTCTCTGCATGTTTCCCAGGCGAGAAATTGGCAGCATGTTCAGAACCATGTTTCTGTGAATAACTCCTGAACCGTAAGTCCTAGACGCTCGCTCTTGCTGCATTCGATTCAGCTCGTGGCAGCCAGTCTAAAAAACACTATCTTGGACTTCTCTGCATGTTTCCCAGGCGAGAAATTGGCAGCATGTTCAGAACCATGTTTCTGTGAATAACTCCTGAACCGTAAGTCCTAGACGCTCGCTCTTGGCTGCATTCGATTCAGCTCGTGGCAGCCAGTCTAAAAAACACTATCTTGGACTTCTCTGCATGTTTCCCAGGCGAGCAATTGGCAGCATGTTCAGAACCATGTTTCTGTGAATAACTCCTGAACCGTAAGTCCTAGACGCTCGCTCTTGGCTGCATTCGATTCAGCTCGTGGCAGCCAGTCTAAAAAACACTATCTTGACTTCTCTGCATGTTTCCCAGGCGAGAAATTGGCAGCATGTTCCGAACCATGTTCTGTGAATAACTCCTGAACCGTAAGTCCTAGACGCTCGCTCTTGGCTGCATTCGATTCAGCTCGTGGCAGCCAGTCTAAAAAACACTATCTTGGACTTCTCTGCATGTTTCCCAGGCGAGCAATTGGCAGCATGTTCAGAACCATGTTTCTGTGAATAACTCCTGAACCGTAAGTCCTAGACGCTCGCTCTTGGCTGCATTCGATTCAGCTCGTGGCAGCCAGTCTAAAAAACACTATCGTGGACTTCTCTGCATGTTCCTAAGGCAAATGTTTCTAAAGCTAATTCTTGAACCGTAAGTCCTAGACGCTCGATCTTGGCGGCATTCGTCTCAGCGCCTGGCAATTAGTATAGGAGCACTGTGTTTGACTTCTCTGGATGTTTCCCAGGCGAGTTATTGACAAGTAAATCCTAGACGCTCGATCTTGGTTATTTTCGCTTTCGCGGCTGGCAGTAAAAGAACCATGTTTCTGTGAATAACTCCTGAACCGTAAGTCCTAGACGCTCGCTCTTGGCTGCATTCGATTCAGCTCGTGGCAGCCAGTCTAAAAAACACTATCTTGGACTTCTCTGCATGTTTCCCAGGCGAGCAATTGGCAGCATGTTCAGAACCATGTTTCTGTGAATAACTCCTGAACCGTAAGTCCTAGACGCTCGCTCTTGGCTGCATTCGATTCAGCTCGTGGCAGCCAGTCTAAAAAACACTATCTTGGACTTCTCTGCATGTTTCCCAGGCGAGAAATTGGCAGCATGTTCAGAACCATGTTTCTGTGAATAACTCCTGAACCGTAAGTCCTAGACGCTCGCTCTTGGCTGCATTCGATTCAGCTCGTGGCAGCCAGTCTAAAAAACACTATCTTGGACTTCTCTGCATGTTTCCCAGGCGAGAAATTGGCAGCATGTTCAGAACCATGTTTCTGTGAATAACTCCTGAACCGTAAGTCCTAGACGCTCGCTCTTGGCTGCATTCGATTCAGCTCGTGGCAGCCAGTCTAAAAAACACTATCTTGGACTTCTCTGCATGTTTCCCAGGCGAGCAATTGGCAGCATGTTCAGAACCATGTTTCTGTGAATAACTCCTGAACCGTAAGTCCTAGACGCTCGCTCTTGGCTGCATTCGATTCAGCTCGTGGCAGCCAGTCTAAAAAACACTATCTTGGACTTCTCTGCATGTTTCCCAGGCGAGAAATTGGCAGCATGTTCAGAACCATGTTTCTGTGAATAACTCCTGAACCGTAAGTCCTAGACGCTCGCTCTTGGCTGCATTCGATTCAGCTCGTGGCAGCCAGTCTAAAAAACACTATCTTGGACTTCTCTGCATGTTTCCCAGGCGAGCAATTGGCAGCATGTTCAGAACCATGTTTCTGTGAATAACTCCTGAACCGTAAGTCCTAGACGCTCGCTCTTGGCTGCATTCGATTCAGCTCGTGGCAGCCAGTCTAAAAAACACTATCTTGGACTTCTCTGCATGTTCCTAAGGCAAATGTTTCTAAAGCTAATTCTTGAACCGTAAGTCCTAGACGCTCGATCTTGGCGGCATTCGTCTCAGCGCCTGGCAATTAGTATAGGAGCACTGTGTTTGACTTCTCTGGATGTTTCCCAGGCGAGTTATTGACAAGTAAATCCTAGACGCTCGATCTTGGTTATTTTCGCTTTCGCGGCTGGCAGTAAAAGAACCATGTTTCTGTGAATAACTCCTGAACCGTAAGTCCTAGACGCTCGCTCTTGGCTGCATTCGATTCAGCTCGTGGCAGCCAGTCTAAAAAACACTATCTTGGACTTCTCTGCATGTTTCCCAGGCGAGAAATTGGCAGCATGTTCAGAACCATGTTTCTGTGAATAACTCCTGAACCGTAAGTCCTAGACGCTCGCTCTTGGCTGCATTCGATTCAGCTCGTGGCAGCCAGTCTAAAAAACACTATCTTGGACTTCTCTGCATGTTCCCAGGCGAGAAATTGGCAGCATGTTCAGAACCATGTTTCTGTGAATAACTCCTGAACCGTAAGTCCTAGACGCTCGCTCTTGGCTGCATTCGATTCAGCTCGTGGCAGCCAGTCTAAAAAACACTATCTTGGACTTCTCTGCATGTTTCCCAGGCGAGAAATTGGCAGCATGTTCAGAACCATGTTTCTGTGAATAACTCCTGAACCGTAAGTCCTAGACGCTCGCTCTTGGCTGCATTCGATTCAGCTCGTGGCAGCCAGTCTAAAAAACACTATCTTGGACTTCTCTGCATGTTTCCCAGGCGAGCAATTGGCAGCATGTTCAGAACCATGTTTCTGTGAATAACTCCTGAACCGTAAGTCCTAGACGCTCGCTCTTGGCTGCATTCGATTCAGCTCGTGGCAGCCAGTCTAAAAAACACTATCTTGGACTTCTCTGCATGTTTCCCAGGCGAGAAATTGGCAGCATGTTCAGAACCATGTTCTGTGAATAACTCCTGAACCGTAAGTCTAGACGCTCGATCTTGGCGGCATTCGTCTCAGCGCCTGGCAATTAGTATAGGAGCACTGTGTTTGACTTCTCTGGATGTTTCCCAGGCGAGTTATTGACAAGTAAATCCTAGACGCTCGATCTTGGTTATTTTCGCTTTCGCGGCTGGCAGTAAAAGAACCATGTTTCTGTGAATAACTCCTGAACCGTAAGTCCTAGACGCTCGCTCTTGGCTGCATTCGATTCAGCTCGTGGCAGCCAGTCTAAAAAACACTATCTTGGACTTCTCTGCATGTTCCTAAGGCAAATGTTTCTAAAGCTAATTCTTGAACCGTAAGTCCTAGACGCTCGATCTTGGCGGCATTCGTCTCAGCGCCTGGCAATTAGTATAGGAGCACTGTGTTTGACTTCTCTGGATGTTTCCCAGGCGAGTTATTGACAAGTAAATCCTAGACGCTCGATCTTGGTTATTTTCGCTTTCGCGGCTGGCAGTAAAAGAACCATGTTTCTGTGAATAACTCCTGAACCGTAAGTCCTAGACGCTCGCTCTTGGCTGCATTCGATTCAGCTCGTGGCAGCCAGTCTAAAAAACACTATCTTGGACTTCTCTGCATGTTTCCCAGGCGAGCAATTGGCAGCATGTTCAGAACCATGTTTCTGTGAATAACTCCTGAACCGTAAGTCCTAGACGCTCGCTCTTGGCTGCATTCGATTCAGCTCGTGGCAGCCAGTCTAAAAAACACTATCTTGGACTTCTCTGCATGTTTCCCAGGCGAGAAATTGGCAGCATGTTCAGAACCATGTTTCTGTGAATAACTCCTGAACCGTAAGTCCTAGACGCTCGCTCTTGGCTGCATTCGATTCAGCTCGTGGCAGCCAGTCTAAAAAACACTATCTTGGACTTCTCTGCATGTTTCCCAGGCGAGAAATTGGCAGCATGTTCAGAACCATGTTTCTGTGAATAACTCCTGAACCGTAAGTCCTAGACGCTCGCTCTTGGCTGCATTCGATTCAGCTCGTGGCAGCCAGTCTAAAAAACACTATCTTGGACTTCTCTGCATGTTTCCCAGGCGAGCAATTGGCAGCATGTTCAGAACCATGTTTCTGTGAATAGTGAATAACTCCTGAACCGTAAGTCCTAGACGCTCGCTCTTGGCTGCATTCGATTCAGCTCGTGGCAGCCAGTCTAAAAAACACTATCTTGGACTTCTCTGCATGTTTCCCAGGCGAGAAATTGGCAGCATGTTCAGAACCATGTTTCTGTGAATAACTCCTGAACCGTAAGTCCTAGACGCTCGCTCTTGGCTGCATTCGATTCAGCTCGTGGCAGCCAGTCTAAAAAACACTATCTTGGACTTCTCTGCATGTTTCCCAGACGAGAAATTGGCAGCATGTTCAGAACCATGTTTCTGTGAATAACTCCTGAACCGTAAGTCCTAGACGCTCGATCTTGGCGGCATTCGTCTCAGCGCCTGGCAATTAGTATAGGAGCACTGTGTTTGACTTCTCTGGATGTTTCCCAGGCGAGTTATTGACAAGTAAATCCTAGACGCTCGATCTTGGTTATTTTCGCTTTCGCGGCTGGCAGTAAAAGAACCATGTTTCTGTGAATAACTCCTGAACCGTAAGTCCTAGACGCTCGCTCTTGGCTGCATTCGATTCAGCTCGTGGCAGCCAGTCTAAAAAACACTATCTTGGACTTCTCTGCATGTTTCCCAGGCGAGCAATTGGCAGCATGTTCAGAACCATGTTTCTGTGAATAACTCCTGAACCGTAAGTCCTAGACGCTCGCTCTTGGCTGCATTCGATTCAGCTCGTGGCAGCCAGTCTAAAAAACACTATCTTGGACTTCTCTGCATGTTCCTAAGGCAAATGTTTCTAAAGCTAATTCTTGAACCGTAAGTCCTAGACGCTCGATCTTGGCGGCATTCGTCTCAGCGCCTGGCAATTAGTATAGGAGCACTGTGTTTGACTTCTCTGGATGTTTCCCAGGCGAGTTATTGACAAGTAAATCCTAGACGCTCGATCTTGGTTATTTTCGCTTTCGCGGCTGGCAGTAAAAGAACCATGTTTCTGTGAATAACTCCTGAACCGTAAGTCCTAGACGCTCGCTCTTGGCTGCATTCGATTCAGCTCGTGGCAGCCAGTCTAAAAAACACTATCTTGGACTTCTCTGCATGTTTCCCAGGCGAGCAATTGGCAGCATGTTCAGAACCATGTTTCTGTGAATAACTCCTGAACCGTAAGTCCTAGACGCTCGCTCTTGGCTGCATTTGATTCAGCTCGTGGCAGCCAGTCTAAAAAACACTATCTTGGACTTCTCTGCATGTTCCTAAGGCAAATGTTTCTAAAGCTAATTCTTGAACCGTAAGTCCTAGACGCTCGATCTTGGCGGCATTCGTCTCAGCGCCTGGCAATTAGTATAGGAGCACTGTGTTTGACTTCTCTGGATGTTTCCCAGGCGAGTTATTGACAAGTAAATCCTAGACGCTCGATCTTGGTTATTTTCGCTTTCGCGGCTGGCAGTAAAAGAACCATGTTTCTGTGAATAACTCCTGAACCGTAAGTCCTAGACGCTCGCTCTTGGCTGCATTCGATTCAGCTCGTGGCAGCCAGTCTAAAAAACACTATCTTGGACTTCTCTGCATGTTTCCCAGGCGAGCAATTGGCAGCATGTTCAGAACCATGTTTCTGTGAATAACTCCTGAACCGTAAGTCCTAGACGCTCGCTCTTGGCTGCATTCGATTCAGCTCGTGGCAGCCAGTCTAAAAAACACTATCTTGGACTTCTCTGCATGTTTCCCTCGCGAGAAATTGGCAGCATGTTCAGAACCATGTTTCTGTGAATAACTCCTGAACCGTAAGTCCTAGACGCTCGCTCTTGGCTGCATTCGATTCAGCTCGTGGCAGCCAGTCTAAAAAACACTATCTTGGACTTCTCTGCATGTTTCCCAGGCGAGAAATTGGCAGCATGTTCAGAACCATGTTTCTGTGAATAACTCCTGAACCGTAAGTCCTAGACGCTCGATCTTGGCGGCATTCGTCTCAGCGCCTGGCAATTAGTATAGGAGCACTGTGTTTGACTTCTCTGGATGTTTCCCAGGCGAGTTATTGACAAGTAAATCCTAGACGCTCGATCTTGGTTATTTTCGCTTTCGCGGCTGGCAGTAAAAGAACCATGTTTCTGTGAATAACTCCTGAACCGTAAGTCCTAGACGCTCGCTCTTGGCTGCATTCGATTCAGCTCGTGGCAGCCAGTCTAAAAAACACTATCTTGGACTTCTCTGCATGTTTCCCAGGCGAGCAATTGGCAGCATGTTCAGAACCATGTTTCTGTGAATAACTCCTGAACCGTAAGTCCTAGACGCTCGCTCTTGGCTGCATTCGATTCAGCTCGTGGCAGCCAGTCTAAAAAACACTATCTTGGACTTCTCTGCATGTTTCCCAGGCGAGAAATTGGCAGCATGTTCAGAACCATGTTTCTGTGAATAACTCCTGAACCGTAAGTCCTAGACGCTCGCTCTTGGCTGCATTCGATTCAGCTCGTGGCAGCCAGTCTAAAAAACACTATCTTGGACTTCTCTGCATGTTTCCCAGACGAGAAATTGGCAGCATGTTCAGAACCATGTTTCTGTGAATAACTCCTGAACCGTAAGTCCTAGACGCTCGATCTTGGCGGCATTCGTCTCAGCGCCTGACAATTAGTATAGGAGCACTGTGTTTGACTTCTCTGGATGTTTCCCAGGCGAGTTATTGACAAGTAAATCCTAGACGCTCGATCTTGGTTATTTTCGCTTTCGCGGCTGGCAGTAAAAGAACCATGTTTCTGTGAATAACTCCTGAACCGTAAGTCCTAGACGCTCGCTCTTGGCTGCATTCGATTCAGCTCGTGGCAGCCAGTCTAAAAAACACTATCTTGGACTTCTCTGCATGTTTCCCAGGCGAGAAATTGGCAGCATGTTCAGAACCATGTTTCTGTGAATAACTCCTGAACCGTAAGTCCTAGACGCTCGCTCTTGGCTGCATTCGATTCAGCTCGTGGCAGCCAGTCTAAAAAACACTATCTTGGACTTCTCTGCATGTTTCCCAGGCGAGCAATTGGCAGCATGTTCAGAACCATGTTTCTGTGAATAACTCCTGAACCGTAAGTCCTAGACGCTCGCTCTTGGCTGCATTCGATTCAGCTCGTGGCAGCCAGTCTAAAAAACACTATCTTGGACTTCTCTGCATGTTTCCCAGGCGAGAAATTGGCAGCATGTTCAGAACCATGTTTCTGTGAATAACTCCTGAACCGTAAGTCCTAGACGCTCGATCTTGGCGGCATTCGTCTCAGCGCCTGGCAATTAGTATAGGAGCACTGTGTTTGACTTCTCTGGATGTTTCCCAGGCGAGTTATTGACAAGTAAATCCTAGACGCTCGATCTTGGTTATTTTCGCTTTCGCGGCTGGCAGTAAAAGAACCATGTTTCTGTGAATAACTCCTGAACCGTA